>NW_027114407.1:2359917-2368176 GCF_000696795.3 Halyomorpha halys | reverse complement strand
AAACATTTTAGTTTCTAAAATATTGTTTCAAAAGTAATATAAGATTTTTTGGTGTAAAGTTAATTGATAAATTTGTAGATAAAAAGCCTTAAGAAGAATAAATATCGACGATTATTCAATGTAAGTTGCATTTATAATACCAAAGAATTTTAGCAGGATTATTGAGCTGAAAAAGTGAGGATGAAAATTTTGAGAAAGGCCAAAGTTGAAACGTCATGAATGTATATATATGGATAAATTAAAATTGTTTGAAAGTGAAATTAATAAAAAAAAAATGTATTTTTATGTAATTCTTTTTTTTATGATTGTGGGTTTAGTTTTTTCAATAATTTTGATTTGTAATTATTAATTTAAAAATAAGTCCCTCTAGAAAAAGATGCAACAATTATAAAATTGTTCATAATAAATAATTTTGTAGGCCCCTGACTACTAAAGGAAAATAAAACAAAACATCTGTAGCATCAATGCGCATTGTATACATCGCACGTTGTGCCAAATAATACAATAGATTTTTCAAATTAAAAAAAAAAAAAAAAAAAAAAGAAGAAAAAAAAAAGGCGACTTGGTTTTATTCTCATTGAAATAGTCTGACAGGGCTTAAATGACAATTAAAAAAAATCTATCTCTAAAGTACCCTTTAATTTTTTTTATTTGAAAAAAAAAAAAGAAACTGTTCTCATTGTTAGCAATAATGAATAGTGGATAAATACAAAATATTAAAGAATTTTATGAATAACTAAAAGAAAAATAGTGACATCCGATTCCAACGGAAAAAGTCGAGATAGCGGAAAATTCTTCCCCTAACATTTACGATTCTCAGTTTTGTTATCTTTTGTTAAACTATAGTGTTCTAGGCAGGAACTAAATTTATATGCGTCCCCCCACCCACCCCCGAGAAACCCTATAATACAAATTTTTATAGTAACAGAAAAATGAAAATATTTTGTTCGTATTTTTGACCTTCCCTGGTCTTCAGATTTTTTTTTTTCATAGAGGTCCCATGAAGTGTAGTAAGTGAAAGTTGTCTGTTGCGCGGACCGCACCATATTTTTTTCATGTACATCATTTACGTAAATCATTCTTTTTAAGAATTGTATTGCGTAGCTTTAGAACTAAATCAAAAAATCTTTATACCATTATAAGAAAAAAAACTTTATCATTCTAGGGATACTTCGAAAGGATAATGGAATTTAGATAAAATGGTATATAACATCAGAACGATGTTTGAGATAAAATGTCACTACAGTAATAGGTTGATTTTTTTTTCTTTCAATAACATAAAAATCATTTTGTTGATTTTTTTTTCACACCTTAAGCGATGATATGTACGTAATTATATGATTCCATTTTTGTGTTATTTTTATATTCACCTCATCGAACACTTCCGGGTAACGGCCAAATTTGTCTTTGACGCCAGTGTACGTTATATAGAAGTTTCACAGTGAAATTTCGAAGGTTTTGCTATGTTCTGAACCTGTAGAGAAACGCCCCCCCCTCTCTCTCCTCACACTGCTGACAGTATATTTATAAAAGAAAGAAGCCTATATATGCGGCAGTGTTTTATCGAGCGCTGTAAACAGTTTACATTAGTAAATGTAACACTGCCCTTAGATGGATAGTTAAAATGATGTAAATGGCCCCTTCTCTGTTTCGCCTCAGCATTCCTATTTCTTGCCAATCCTTTATAGCGTAGCCATCTTCTGTTTATCCTGCCCGCTCTAATGTATACAGATGGACCGTTTCTTGGCAATCTATGCTGAGGGATCGTGTTTAGATTTTTATGTTTAACAATAGCTATAAACACAACAGGGTCTTAAATTTATCTCGTATTTTAGGAAAAGTTATTAATTCAATTTCGTTTTGGTTTACCAGATTTGAGTAGAACATTAATAATATGATCTATTATAAACAAATTTATTCCGGTTTTTTGGGGGGAGGGAGGGCTATATTATGGGAAGAGTGGTCGATATATAAAATACAGGTTTTATCAACATACAAATGATTGAAAGAATAGAAACAATCTAAAATAATTATAATAAAATAAAAAAATAAAAAAATCGAAATCAGTACAAAACTGTATGGAAAAATCTGTGCATCACATCGAATGTCAACTTCGTCCCTGCTAAGAATAAAATGTCAAAAGCAAAATACAAAAGAGCCGTGTACAAACGATTGGGATCGGGAAAGATCGAGCACACTCGGCTGTCTCTAATTTTCCAATTTTCATTTATTTAATTATCATAATTTTTTTTGTTTATATTGTCCATTTACTATGGACATATACTGTTAGCATTGCGAAATGGTTAATGATTTAAAATAAACAAAATTAAATCTACTTTAAGGAACTTTATTTTAGAAATCCGTATTTAAGCCCTCTGAAACTATTTCAATGTGGATCGTTCCAATCTGATACTAAAGAACATCTAATTTTACATTGATCTACCGAGTTACATCAAAATCTTTAGGGCCGTTATTGAGAAAATCGAAAAAAATGTGTTAAATCGATTGTATAAAGAGGTAGTTTCGGTATATCACTTTATCGAAAAAAATACTTTAACATTCCAGGGATAAGGGTGTTTACACACACAAAAATGTGAATTCAACTCTTTTCTAGGATTTTGAATGACATAATTACTGAATTTATGATACTATATTTACTTTTCCTTCCCAATATTATGTCTTAGCGTGTTGGTTTAAGAAAGTGAATAAGGCCAGAATTTTGAATACCTCTCAGAAAAGAGAAGAATCTAATTATAAGAAATTTGTATTAGAATGTTAAGACTTTCATCATAAAATAAGAATAAAAAGATGTTTTTGCAAAATTTAAGTATTGGAATGGTGTCGTTGAGATTTTTTTCAGGTTTATCCAAAACCTATTTTTGTTGCTTATTTCCTCTCAATTATAATTAACATATACTGTTATTATGTCTTACTGGAAATAGTTATTTTTATTAAAAAATCAATAGAATTAGAAGCTAATTGAAGATGATTTTGTAAAAACATAAAAGTTTGATATTCAGAGTTTCAATTTCAGTTTTTGATGGACTTAAGATATTCTTTATTAATTATAATGACACTTAATAATTAATGATAAGAACAAAAATATTAAAAGTAGAATGAGAGCAAGATAAATATAATAGTTACCTCGAATTATGTTGGTGCGAAGCAGGTCTCTCTCGAGTGTCCCTCATTCAGTAGATACCTACAAAAAAAAAAAAATCATTAGAATGAGTAAGTGGTTTATAAAATGTACAGGGTGTCCCAATATGTATGTCCACGTCCCTTATCTCTACATTTTCAAAAAAAATTTATTTGAGTTTTTCTAAGATACAGCGGCGTATGATCTATTTTAAGGATATTATCAATTTCCAAAGCTTTCTCCATCGCACTAACCTTAGGCATTACCAATGGAATGAAGTAATTTTTTTTTTTTTACGAATTCTGATGTTAAGTTTTAAAACGAATTCATATCGGATACTTTTGATCCGATCCGTTCTTTAGGCCTAAGTCACGAAAACTGCCTTGATTTTTTGTTTTTTTTGACAATTTGAATGAAAACAGCGCGAAAAATCTAAAAACCCTGAGGAACAAAATCGTTTCAGAATTTAATTTCCTGTAAGAATCAGTCATAGTAATTGAGGCTTCATCAATATGACGACCATTTTAATGTCCTACTAATGATGGTGACAGATCGTTACGAGAAATTAAATTTAAGTACAATTTTCCTCACAATGTTTTTTTGATTTTTCATATGGTTGGCACACTTATCGTCAACACCCAAAAAAACTTGCTAGCGATTTTTCCTTCAGGACGTGTTGGATCAAAAAAGTAATACCACCTACGACGCAAGAAAAGGTTAGGAAATTAAAGATACCCAAAAAAGATAGAGCATAGTGAAAATTAAATCTAAATTTAAAATAAATTACTGGTTGTATACATTTCAATACAATTGTAAATATCAATAAATTCATTATATATTAAAAAATGTTGAGGTAAGGTGTGAACTGTTTACCAACACACCCTTTATAATTACATCATTATACAGAAATGTTGGATAATAGTAAATAAACTCACGTTAAAATGTAACAAAACCCAAGATATCGAAATTCGGAAATAAGTCACTTTCCTTTGCATTCACAGTTTAATAGTTGTAGTCTATCTTTCAATATTTTGTATATATTCAATATATTCTCTTTCATTATCAAATAATTGAAAAAATTTAATAAATAATTGATCTTAAATAAGAAGAACCTTTCAACGCTCGCATTATTCTTTGGAAAGGAATGAATTTAAATTAATGAAAAGCAGACCCTCTAGATATGGAAATTAACTGAGTGTAAGACGGATTCAAGGAGGGAAGGTGAAGGAAGAGGTAGGTTGTAATGAAATGGAAAATATTTTTTATTCTACCACTATCTCTAAAGGATCATTTATCCAGAGGTGAAGGCAGTAACTGTCGCAACCATTACAATAATATAATTTATTCTACTGGGGAAGGTTTTCATCCGTAATACACGGATTTACGTGATAGATGATAGCACTAGTACAGCAGCGGCAGCTAACTGCCAAATGTAGTCACCTTGATACTGAACTATCAAGTCCGTGCATGCTTCATGTACCCATCTATAATGTTTGTCCAATTTACTTGTCTCATTTCGCCTGGTACTGGTAGCGAAATGACGGAGATCAGAAGAGGCGATGGTTCCTTTGAAATTGCTTCCTAGATCTCCCCACCTCTCTAACGGTCAGCTCTTTTTCTCCTTAGTCCTTAACTATTTTCTAGAACGGAGGAAGAAACGAAGAATGATCGGATTGCAATGATTACCGCTGTCTCGTCAAGCTCTAGGTACACGCCGCTGCTTGAGAAAAATATTATTTTAGGTTAGTATTATGTATGATCTATGATGCAATACGTGAAGTAGAATAGTACTAAAAGAAATTTTTATAAAACATATTTTTAAATGAAGGCTTACTTAATTGCTAAAAACAATTAAGACAATAAATTACTTCACCAGCAAACATATTTTATCAATCATCCATTAAGTTTCGGCTAGTCATTCTTAGGGGTTGACTATACAAATTATAAACTATACTTTATGTACAAATAAATATCCGAAAGGTTCCTATTTGACGACAGCTGGTCAAATTGTACATAAGTACTGAACAGCTGAGAACGATAACTTTACTTGTAAAGTTAAGTAAGTAAAGAAAAAAATATACTTTTATTGTTTTATATTTTGAGTGGCATCAGGCACTGGAAGAAGAGATCAAGTTAGTTCTCACCCAATTAACCAAGAGAAGACGCATGCCGGTCTGGACGAAAAAGTTAATTTGTTGTAAATATTCAGTTCTTTGTGAGAGTTCAAGAATGCAAGACATGTTTTAGTCTCTCTAGAGAAAATTATTCAAGTCGAATATTAGTGCAAATATATTTTAATATTTTAAAGTTCACTGAATGTTATATATGATAATGTGTACAATATAATTAACACTGAATTATTTGGATTGCGATTATATTCAAATAACTGTGATAGTGTTCGAACAAAAAGTATTTGGAGACAATTTAGGTGAAGTTCTGAAGTAGAAAATAACTGTGAGGAATTGTTATAAAGAAGTTATCTCATCCATCAGTGAACCTCAATCAAGATAACAAGAACCAAGTATTTCATGACAATTATAAATTAATTTTAATTGATGTAATATAATGTTTAAATTTATATTTATATTTTATCACTTCAATTTTAAGGTGTTTTTGTTTATATAAGAAATTATATTTCTTATATGAATAACTAAGGTTTTCTCCAATATTTAAATATATTTGGAATAAATTAATAATAAATTTAAATCATTAATTTTATCATTATTATGAGAGATAGTTGACCTCTGAGAATAGGTTCGTTTTATTCTCTTTTTATTTTTTCCCTATCTTTATTTTACCACCCCAACTTTTCTCATTTTTCCTTACCCACGTTATCAGTTATGTTCACCATATTTTATTATTGTTGTTTTCAAAATAATTTTTTTTCTTCTATTCATTTCTTTCGTTAAACTTTACTTATATTTTGCCACTTTATTAATCATTGTGGTTACATATATTTTCTTTCTCTCAATTTTATTTTTCTTTCCAAATTTTAATTTTTAAATATGGAAAGATATATGTATACATCACCTATGTATACATTTTATTTTCCACCTCTCTCATCACTTCATTTTATTAATTCCATTCTGTAAAATTATTCACTTTATGTCATTTTGTTTATATTTCCTTTTTTCTTTTCTATATTCATTGGTTGTTATCTTGTTCTGTTCTTAGCCCTGATGAAGGCTAGAAACTCTAGCCGAAACGTTGGCACAATTAAAAAAGTTACATCAACTAATTTGTGTTTCATTTTGACCGCAACCCCAACCATCTTCTCCTCGTACATTAATTTTATCGTTTCATGTATTAAGGAAAACTTGAAGTCAGATTTATTTATTTACGTCAATCTTACTATAGTGACCAATATAATATTTCTATTGCAATAACAATATAAATAACGAAAAAAGAAAAAAAAATGAATATTACATTAAAAATACATACATACAGGTATATATCTACATATCAATGTGTATATATTGCTAAGTACAGTTACAATTAACCTGGCAGCCTTGAAGAATACCAAGACTGTTAGAAGAATGGCTTGACCCGCATACCTCGAGAGCAGACAATGCAACGCCCACCCAGCGCCGTCCAGTTTCTACTCACATCACAATAGTGACACTTCTTTCAATGGCAATTCTACCATTCATCCTTTGGGCTCTTGCTACATAAAAAATATCAGTCTCTTTTTCAATCATACTCTTAATTTTTTACATCAGTTTAACCACGGACCGGAAGGTCTTGTATAAAATGTATGACAATTACATATTGTCAGGATAATGAATCAAAGTGACATTAAAAACCCAATTATAAACTTAATTTTGTATTACAGGATGATCTTTCGGTCCAAAAAAGTCAGTCAAGAGCAGAGCTAAACTAGATCAGAGATATTAGGTCAGAAAGGTTCATTAAAAATGAAAGAGGCTTAAGTAAGGAAATAAACATAATGAAATAAAAACACAAGAAAAATGAAATGAAAAAAAATTCAGTTGAGTACCTAAAGACAGGTTATATCAACAAGGGTTTATAGACGACACATAATAAATAGAAATCTAGTTAGATATAAACCTTGCCTAACCTTGAAGTCTCATGGATCTATTCAGCGTGTAATAAATAGATGTGAAACCTAGACTGTGATTAATCATTCGAAGAGGCACAATAATGTGTCTAAAATATATTACCAAGGTATATGTAGGAAACTGGAATTACTGAGCAATGATCCAGTACCATACTTTCGTTATAAACCAAAACGACTAGCCGAAAACGTAAATATATAAATTTAACGAAAAAAGCTAATAATTAAGGACCAGGTCATAATTGTTTAATTTATTTTAATAGGACGATATAATGCTGAAGGTAAAATTAAAAAAAAAAAATATTAACATCTTAATAATGGTCATATTTTTACTCACATTTCTAAGTTTTGAGTTTTTGTAATCGTCTCTCCTTTAGCAAAGGCAAGCAAAAGGGGCGCCACTGTCCAACCAAGTCCACTAAATAACAACGCAAGAAGAAATATTCTTATTGTAGGGTCTAGGTACCCACTTTGTGAGTACCTGTACCTGGAGGTTGACAGACTGCTCCTAGCACAACACAATAGATAGTACATTCTTTCCTTTTGTATTATTGTCAAGATAATTCGAAACCATTGTAGAACCTTTGTTTAATTATTTCTCCCACTCACTCTCCCACTTTGGTCACACCTACTCATAAAGTTCGTTAGTAGAGATGACACAACATTAAACACAATTGTAGAAAAAGAGAATATTCTAATAGTAGGAGAGGTTTTGGTACAGCATTAATAACACTGATGTACTCGCTAGCTTCAATCGTTTTGGATACTGACTACTGAATGTATGAGTCACTTGTGTTAGATGTTGTGTAGTAATAAATCTTATGAGGCACGATACAATGAAGGTTTTGAACCAACAACATTTGAACATTCGTACAAAAAAATTATGATTGGTTAACAAGAGGACACTGGTGGATCTTTTTTTGAGATTTTAAATTCAAAAATATTGGGCACGATTCCCAGCGTAGAGGATATAGCAATGCTTATGTTAAGCAATCAGAATGGAATTATATTAAAACTATTTCTTTTTCACCTACTAATAATTGAT
>NW_027114407.1:2337609-2359366 GCF_000696795.3 Halyomorpha halys | reverse complement strand
CGTACTCCCCAACAACATGCAACCAATATTTTCAACTTAATTTTTTTTCAGAATATACAGGTCGAAAATCCTTTGAGTGCAGAAATGTGAGCCTAAATTTAAGATATACTCCTCTTTTAACATTTTATTTACGGAATTATAATTTGTGTTGAAATTTTTTTAATGATTGTTCAGTGGCTTTTTAGTTACTTTAAATCAAGTAAATGTACGCTTTATTACTATAAAGTTATTATACGCTTTATTACTATAAATTATTTTTAGTTACTTTAAATCAAGTAAATGTACGCTTTATTACTATAAAGTTATTATACGCTTTATTACTATATTATTACTATAAATTATTTTTAGTTACTTTAAATCAAGTAAATGTACGCTTTATTACTATCTTCAGAAAGAGGGGAAACTTATCTTTCCAATAGCGCCAAAACATTTGAATTGGTCAAATTATGCATAAGTAATCATTTTTTTGTTGTATTTATTTTTTTATTTTTAGGTTGCTGACAAAGTCTTGCTTTTCGGGTCTATATAATTTTGTTTTGTTGACGTTATTGATGGGTACATTATAATTAAATTATATTAATAACTTTCTTTTAATAATTTAATTAAAGCATAACATTTAATACGTTGTAGATATGAAGTAAATATAACAGAATGAAGAAGATTGAAATTGGGACCTGAGCAGCTGGTCCGGGTTGAGTAACAAACAGAAAAACCTTTGCGTAGGATGTTGAAACTCCAGAGTCAACAGTTGACTCCACTCTATGGTCTAATGGATTCACGTGTTGTGGCTTTTTTTTTATTATTTTAATAAATACTAATATAATTCACATTTATAATATTTCAAAAGGGAACATTTATATTCCATACTAACAGGACAATTTCCTCATCGATTCATTGAATTATGATAACGAGAGTTTTAGTGGTACACATAGAAGTAAATAGGTGGCGAAGTCACGTGTGCCTCCACTGTGAGGGGCCTGGAATTAGGAGGCAGGGATTTTTTAAAAATACAATACTAATAATTAAAAATAAATAAAATTCAAACTACATTGTACGTAGTAATAAAATTAATAATTAACAATATATTACTTATGTATTAATATTGCTGTCCTTGTTTGTTTTCTTTTAGTGGGATTTATTTTTTGTTATTATGTATCAATCAATAGGACCAAGAAAAAACTTTTTAAACCACATTGAACCCACCTTTTTTAACATATAATTATACAATAATAAAAATGTGTTTTCAATGTTTTTGGTTAATATTTAATAATTATTAGTAATAAGTATTATCATACTTAATCCATTAATTAATAATCACATATACAAATCTTCAAATTTTGAACGAAGCTTAAGAGACCTTAAAACATAGATTCTTCCAAAATCATATTTATGCCCCAGGATGTACAGTCAGTAAAAATAAAATTTGCTCAAGTATCTTTGGTCCATTATCAAAATACATTTTTATGGATATAGGATTAATTAATGTTCAACGGAGTAATATATATAGTGTGCTGGAGGATTGTGTCCTAACTGAAAATTTGAATTAAGGATCTCCAGGAAAAGAATTCTCTGTGGAGATAGTGCCACTAACGCTTTGTTTAGAAAATATTTACGTTTAAAGATTTTTATTGTTATTAATTATTTAGGTTATAATAAATAAATTAATACGTATTTCAACTACTTGATAAATGAAATGTAAATACTAATATTCATATAAAATATTCCTCAACCTTGAGCATTATGAGCATGTATCATGCACAGCAACAGTGGCCGAATGGCATTAGATATATTTGTACAAGAGCCCAAGAGGAGAAAAAAGGTAGTTTTTTTACCCCAATTTTTTATTACTTTAATGAAAGGTGAATATATCTTCTAAGCAAATCTTTCACGGACATACATTTATAAGGAATTTTATTTTTCGAGATCCATAATTCATATTTTCAGTTAGGACACAACCTTGAAACTCCATGTATTTTGTCTCCATGTATATGTAGAGGTAACACCTTGGAACCTCATCATCAGACCTTTTAATTGTTTTATCATTTATTTTTATACTAATAATATGAAAAAAATAAAAATGAATAATAGTTTACTGGCGTTGAGTATGTTCTTCAATACACTTACAATTGGCGATCATAAATGCCTAAACAGCTTGAGAAATGATGCCAGTTTTGATTCCTCACGGAGATTATAAAAAGATAAAAATAAACAATTATCCCTAAACTGTAGACCACCGGGGTGTAGAGGAACCAATCAGGCGAGGGCGTGGCTTGAAGATCTGATTGGCCCTACGTGAGCTACCAAGGCAACTACCACCACCGCAACTTCTTTCTTATGAGGAATGGGCAAACAAAATATTGGAACGCAATCATCAGGAAAAAATTCCTTGTCCTTCAAGAAACCTTCTTCTTTAGTGCTGGAAAGACAACACCTTTCGCTACAGTAAATATGATAGGTCCACTTCACTGAGTTCAATACTACTTGATTAAAGTAGCGCATCAAGTAGAACAACAGAAAGAGCTGTTGAGGATTTACTACGAACCATAGTGAACAAAATGGCGCAGCTGGAGAGAATTATTTTATTACTATTTCGTATATTTTTGAGGTAAATATTTTACTAAAAAAATTTCAAATATCAAGAATCAACAACCATTAAGATTATTTATTTTGCAAATATTAACTAATGGATTAATTTTTTTTGCAAAGTAATGACGTTTATCAAATGACTTTACTAACCATTTTTGTTTTTAGCGTAAATTGACACAAATTCTTTATTAATTTGAAAATTAAAAGCATTAGTTGAAAAAAAAAACTCATTTTATTGAATAGTACAGTAAATGTATAGCAATATAAAATTTAGTTGAAAAAAGCTTTAATCCCTTGACTATAAAATGGATTTGAATTTTAGATGAAGTCGATGCGTCGGGTGCTGTACAGAGTCAAAAAAATCCTATTTTTATAGGTTTTTTGAATCCAAATCATCTATACTATAGAAAATTAATGAAAGTATTAAATAGTAATAATTAAAAAATTGATTAATTATGCTTGAAGGTTTACAACTATCGGAATAAAGATCTATTTTCAGGAGTTATTCTGAACGTACTCCCCAACAACATGCAACCAATATTTTCAACTTAATTTTTTTTCAGAATATACAGGTCGAAAATCCTTTGAGTGCAGAAATGTGAGCCTAGGTTTAAGATAGACTCCTCTTTTAACATTTTATTTACAGAATTCTGTTTTGTATTGAAATTTTTTTTTGTATTAATTATATATTTATCGGCAAGTTGTAGAGAGGTGAGATTAAAGAAATTCAGTGTAGAAGAGAACAATTCGTAGTGCCAATGGTTTAAATAGAACTTTGAAAATTTAGAACAAATCATAATAAATTTAGTATATTAATAATTATAAA
Organism: Halyomorpha halys; assembly: GCF_000696795.3. Taxonomy (NCBI): domain Eukaryota; kingdom Metazoa; phylum Arthropoda; class Insecta; order Hemiptera; family Pentatomidae; genus Halyomorpha; species Halyomorpha halys. Next base: position 2,355,954 of record NW_027114407.1, on the reverse strand, counting down.
GTCCTTTCTAGATATGCAGGATTACACTGCCTATAATTTTAATATTTGGTTTACTCCTAAAAATATATTTTTTGATATTATATCATTATTGATATATTAAGCGCATTTTTTTAATATACAACAATATTTTTAAAATACTTATTTTAAATATTGTCAATATCTTAACTTTAGTTTCCTTAATAATTTGTTCAAAATAATTATATTTTGTCGTATTTATGATTTGTTATAATTTTGCATGGAAACTTATTTCATGTACAATATTTGCACTATTATCTAATCATCTGGAATCCTCACACAAGACTGAAAAGACAGGAAACTGCACGTCGATTTCGACTATTACAGCACTTACTAGACAAACGGTCTAAACTTCCAACACATTACAAATGACTGATCTACATGACTGTAATAAGGTAAATCTGGACATATGGAGTTGAGCTTTGGGGCTTCACTAAACCTTCGAATTACCCTCGTATTCAATGCTTACAATCCAAAATCCTTCGTAAAATCCTCAATGTTCCTTACGTTGTCACAAATAAATTCATACATCAAGACCTTAGTGTTCCCTATGTAACCGATCTAGCCCGAACCAGATATCACTCCGTCCATTATAAACTCTCTAACCACTCAAACCCCCTAGTTTCTAATCTTGCATCCCCTTCCATTCCTGACAATCCTCCGAGGCACCTGAAAAGAAAATGGCCACGAGACCAGCTAATGCATAGAGTGCTACCAATGGGTAGTTTCTCTACACGTCTGTAACACTCCAATTTAACTTAGAACAGATTTACTAAATGTATTATAATGTACAGTTGTAAATAGAAATAAATAAATAAATATTAAAAAAAAAGAAGACATTTAGTTATTAAAAAATATTAAGGTGTTTTGTTATCTACTGTGGACTAAAACCAGCTGTTCGGCAATAGAAATGCTGCTAATTCGTGATATACAGATTAATCTCGGATCAGATATAGAGCGTAATCTACACCGTACACTCAACACCGTAGACCGTACACCCTCTACTACCATATAACGGACACACCCGTAGAGTAACGGACAGATACGTGTTGGCGGGACACATGAACTGATTGAGCTGTGCCGAACCTAATCGGACACAACACGTAGCCCTCCCTAATACTCCTCATCATCTCCTACGGTCAAAGGAGTAGTTTCGTAATCCTGCAGGAATGTGAACAGGTTACAGAATATCAATCTTACCAGAGGTCTTCAAGAGGCTCAAATATTTTCGGATACACTAAAGTAATACTGCGGATTAGAATATATAGCAAATAAGTAAACAGATTGAAACGACTCATTTTTTTTTAATTACTCAATACATAATTACTTTAATTTACTGAGAGATCTTAATGGGTTTGATATATTGAAACAGCAAGATATATGGGTTATACTTTTACATCACTCATAATAAAATACTTATAATTTACTAATAATCATAAGTACTTATAATAATTATAATATACCATGATAGTGGGTAAATTCAATTGTAAAATAATTTAATGTTTTAATTTCATTAAATGGTTGGTTTACAAGAGAAATGCACTAGGTCGGAAATTGAAGTTGATTGCACGAATTTGTAATTTTACTTTTAATAAGCACATTTTTATGATAATATGAATATATTTTTATATAAATAAATTCTTTGGAGTTTAACCTGTTTAACATTATAGACTGGAAAAACTAAATAACTCAGAACTAGAAAATCTTGAATTATTGTGTTTCATATGTAAGACTACGATATTATAGCATATTTTTTAACATCTAGTCTTAGCATGGAGACAGCTACAACAAACTACATTTGAGATAGGCAACTTCTCAATTCGACTGGTTTCCCAAGAAAATTATTTTTGAGGCCCTCTCTCTGAAATATTTTGAAAATTTGATCTCTCCCAATACAGTATATAAACTATTTTGGGTACCATCATATTGAAACAATTTTTTTTTTTTTAAGTTGTCACAAAATTTTTAACTTACTTATCTATTGTATCTACACTGTGTTATTGTTAAAAGTTAAACTATTTATTATGTAAAAAATAAAAAAGGTACAGAAGTACTAATTTTTACTTAAGACAATGTACAGCGTAGAAACAGAATTTCCCTTAACAAAATTTTCATAATTAATAAAAAATTATGTACGCTGATATTATTTAGGGCAATAATATTTTAATTTTTTCTAATCTTTTGAGTTTGAACTTTTTATTTCCCAACCAACCGGTAGTGAATGATCATGTTTTTATCAGCAAAAAGAATTTTTTTTTTATTTTTGCTACTTACGATGAAAGGTATTGATATTGTACCATAGTAGCATATTTTACCACAAGGAGTAGTTTCAAATTTCGGGATCTTCAAATTATTTGGGAGTGACATCCATAAAAATTGTTTAAATATTTGAAGCATTACGACTAAGTGCTTCAACATGTTCACTGAAAAAAATAAAACTTTTTTAACGATGTTAAAGTGTCTGTTGATTATAATATTTTACATTTAACCATTATTTATTTATCGTAGCACAATAACATCATTTTTTGAAATAGACATTTCCTAAAAATTCATTCAAATATCTATTTAGTCAGCCTTTCTGCCATGATCCCTTTTGAGGCTCCATTTGACTGAACCCTATTAAATACGCGTGGTTGCTCCTAAACGAAGTCCTAGCAAAAAAAAAAAAATAGAGTAAAATTTTTTTAAATTATTTATTTATTGCTATTTACATAAAAATACATCAATAAATTTGATTTAAGGTTAAAATGGAGTGATACTGGTATGTAGAGAAACTACACCCATTCGTTGCACTCTACAGTAAAAAATGTAAGGAATTTACCCTACTTTAATTTATTATAGGTTTATGCTGCAAAAAAGTGTATGGTTTTCATGCTATAAGCGAAAAGTTGGAATAATATCAATTGATTGGGCTTGTTGTTTTGTGATTTTTTAAAATATTTCTGACAAAAATTGGAGGTCATAAAGTTTAAATTCATAATTAGAACACCATAAAAAAAAGCGCATTTTTTGAGCTCTTTATAAAAAAAAAATCAGGAAAATATAACATAGGACTGGGCTATTCCGCGTTCATATGGATCCTAGTGTAATGCTATAAGGCTCAAAACCTTTCTCAATCATCCGCCAATAGCAAAATAAAAAGGTTCTTCGAAACGGACTGATAGTTCCTGACACTATCTAGTATAAACAAACAACTTTTTACTGGAAGATTATTGATTGATCGTGTGTATAGATGAATTGAATATGGTCCGGGTGTCAAAAACAGCTCACTCTGACTTTGACTACCGTCAAAACAGCCCTGACGAAGCCCTGCAACGTGGGGCGAAACGTTGGCTCAATAAAAATAGAATAATCATTTACTATTTGAGTTTTTTTGACCGCACCCGGACCATATTCAATTCAAACAACTTTTTAGTTTTATTTAGTAATATATATATATTAAAAATATGCCCATATTGGTAATATTAAATAATAAATAGTCAGAGACTCCGTACTACTCTTTCAAATAATGAACATAATTACCCATCAAATAAATGTATTAATGCATAGAAGAGGAGAGCATGAAAGGAACTACAGATATAATGAGCAAGCCCCTGTTAAATTAGATTCCAACAGAGACTATAGTTATAAGTTAGCAATTACAATAGGATCTGTAACAAGTCTATATTGTTCTTCAAGAATGTTGGCTTTGTCTTTATAGTGTTGATGAGGAAGGAATGGTATGGTAACAGGAGCGCTTTGTCTGGAGGCAGGTCCATCCGCGGCCTCATAATGTACTTCTATTCGAGTATCCTCTCTTCAGGACCATTCACCTTGAGTTCTGATTGATGATAGGACGCTCATCTGAAGTACCGCCTTCAAGAACAAGAAGGAGGCACGGGGTAGGAATTCCGCTCACGAATCAAGATTAAGCAAGCGAAATAAGATAATTAATATTTAATCGATTTAGCCAGTAAATTGAAATGATAAAACGCGAGGAATATAACAGCTTGGAATACTGCCGGGTTTGGAAACTATTTACCTAAATGTAAAAACGTTGAGGAAATCCTCTGAAATGCTGTATTCTCTCGTCAATCGATAATCTAGATTTAAACCAGACACAATCATTCTCTTCTACAAAACAATATTTATAGCCTCTGTTGTTGATGTAAAGTTCTGAAGTCTCGAGTGCACCATTCTGTACTAAACGAAAAAACTTCAAATCATTCAATGCCTTCATATTCACAGTAGATGTCTCTTGGTATATAAATAATAGTCAATTGCATCGTGAACTACAATTGGAATCAATAGATGAAATAAAAAAAAACAAAACAAGAAGAAGTTTCACATAATTTCATTCCCAGTTATAAGGAGTTAATGGTGCAGTTACAAAGTAGAAAATCTTACTTCATCTCGAAGCCCTCAAACCCAGGCCCAATGCAAAACATTTTGTATTTATTTAAGTTTTATTATTGTTTATTTTATTTTATTCTCTTTCTGTTTTTTTTATTTTTTATTTTAATAGAAAGATATGTTTAATTATTTGGGCACAACAATATATAGAAATAACGGAATTCAATAAGAAAAAAGTGCTTAGTTTGCTCATTTTTTCCAGAAACCTAAGTATTTGAAACAATAGCATGGGATGTTTTTTTAGGAAATAATATATTTGTGATTTTTTTTTTTTATTCTTACGAAAACAAAGTTGAGGTCACAGTCAGGAACTTGAAAAACGTAATTCACGTGAATTCAAAACATATTTTCAGGACTTCTTCAAAATTTTTCACTGTAATCCTTCCGGGTTCTCATTAGGTTCTAAACGAGCGTTTGCTTCAAAACTATCCAGATAAAAAAAAAATGTAAAAGTGTAAGAATCAACCCTTGTTTGATTAATTATAGGTTAATATTGCTAAAATAATGCATGGTTTTTATGCTGTGGGAGGCAAAGTTTAAAAATATAAATTTTTAAAAAACAAACCTCGTAAAAAAAAAATAATAAAAATCTAAGAAAATTTCGTTAAGGAGCTACGGTTCTTAAGTTACTCTTAAACGATGCCTAATCGTTAATATATATAATAAAAAATTTACAAAAATTCTTTAGTTTAATTTGATATAGGCTGATGTAAAAAAAAAAAAATCCATGATTTTTATACTCGGGACAAAAACTGAAAAAAATATCAATGAATTGCGGAGTACAAAATGCCGAATTGAGTGAACTGCACTAAACAATTAAAGACGTTTTTCAAGTAATTGCAAGTAAGTATAAACGAGGTAATAACGTCGCGACAGTAGAAATTGGCATGAAAAGTTGTAGGGCGTCATAAATGAACGCTAAAGCGTTGTTACTTAGAGATCGTCCGAGACGTTAAGTACGAGGATAGTGTTGGGGCTTATCTTGTGGAAGTTTGTTCGGTGAACGGAGCTATCTTTGCGTGTACAAAGATGATTTCACCGTTCCAGCTGTTAAGAACTAGTTAACATGGTGGATATGGTTATCATGCTATTATTATATCATCCCATATATCCGATATATCCTTGTATAAAGGAATAACAATAAAGTCAAATATAAAAAAGAAAAATTATCAAGCGGTAAATTAGTTACATTTTCTATTACAACAGATCTATAATATTTCCATAAAAAATAAAATAAAAAGATTGGCCAAGCAATTACTAAGCCTATTGAACTACGTGCCTGCCTTTAGACTGAACCCTCAGTGCTTTCACGTAACTTCTAACAAAAGGTCAATTTAACGCATAAATGGTTTCGGTTACTGGGATAACTACCACGCAATCTCCGCCGGAAACGTAATGTATGTGCCGCAACAGTTCTTCGACCGTATGTATTGCTACAAGAGCAAAGAAACCAATTGGAGACAGTATACAGTGCAGAGGCAAGCGAGAAATCGTCTCTGTATTTTCAAGTTAAATAAAATAAGTAATTTCAATTTCTTTATATATTAATAAACATATCGGTGCCTAAGAAGCGATACTTTTTTTTTGCAAAACGACTAATTCATTAAAACACTATTAATAATCATTCATATTTCCGAACAGTTTTCATGATTTAAAGAAGATATATAAATACATCATAATGTATTTATATAAACATGTTCTCTGTTGGTGATAATACGAATTACCACCAAAACCACTGGTGACTGACTTTATTTCATGCATATCGGTTTCTTCTACGAATTTCAAGAAAATTATTTTTATAACTTTTTGCCATATGACATTTTTATATTCCTTTCGAATACCGATACTTAAAGCATTGAGACATTGATTTTTTTTTTCATATTTACTGACCAGTAGTCACCAATTTTGTTGGCATATTCAACAGCAAGTAATGACCAATTTTTTTGGCATATTCACTAAGTAGGAGTCACCAATTTTTTTCGGCATATTTACTAGCAAGTAGTCACCATTTTTTTTGGCATATTCACTAGGTAGGAGTCACCAATTTTTTTTCGGCATATTTACTAGCAAGTAGTCACTATTTTTTTTTTTGTGCATATTTACTAGAAACTAGTAACCAATTTTTTAGGAATATTCACCAACAAGTAATCACCAATTTTTATCCAAGTACAAAAAGTAATATTTCTACACGTTTTATAATAAAACATCTACTATACTATTGTTACTCCAAGTCTCAAAAATAAAAGATTCAGTATGGCAATCCAAATGAACTGGTCGGAGATGCCTTTCTATGGTTTCTATGAAAAAGGTTTTCGCATCTCATTCTAACATGTACCATCCTTTTAGAATATGAAAGAAAAAAAAATCTGATGCTTTTGACAACTATCTAAGGAAGACAGATTGAACTCTCCCAATAATAAGAATATTGGAAACATTCGTCTCAAAAATCTTTTATCATCTGACTTCTTTAATATTTAACTGTTGAGTATTTAGGAATTTTTCGCCCATTAGGACAGTCTTAATGCAATTTCCTGAACTCTGGTACGACGAACTGGCCGAATATAAGACACGGTAAAATTACCATTGAGCTTCCAAGAAGGAACTCTTTTGGTATGCAATTGGTCGAGGTCTTTACAAAAGATTTGGGCCCGCTCTGGTTAAGAGATCAGTTTAGTGACGGTCGGATGAGCAAATAGGAACCATGATATTCAAATGAGGAAGGAGAGGAAAGAATACGTGATCAATAACGTCCATGTGTCTTGTTTCCGTTTTGTTTTTTCTTCTGAGAAATATTTTTACGAAGAATAAGATACGGAGACCATGCCTCAACAAGAACTAGCGGAGGCACTCCTTTTGTGTGGGTTTTGTATCTCCTCTATTGTCCTCAAGAGGGCGAATTGTCCTGTATATGGCGGTTGGTACCGCACCAAGATGACACGTCGTGCTGAATATCGCCCACCAGGGGTAGCACATTCATAAGTGAACAATGAAAACAAGTTCATAGTGTAGGCAGGATTAGGCCGGTCCTCGCCCAACACCCAATTGGATCAAATGATGCCATACATTTTTATTTTGTTTTTTAAAGAAGGGTATAGAAGAGATGGAATATTTTAAAAATGTCAATATATATAATGTAGAACTTGTTTCATATTAAATTCATGAAACTATTAATTTTAATTCATTAAACGTAGCGAAGTTATGCAAATGTATTCAGCACTACCTAAGGTTCCTTGCATTTTACATTTTAGGCGTTAGGGAAATAATTTGGGTTCCGTATTTGTCCATTAGTAGACAAATCTCTGCAACGACCGAAACATTAACATTATTTAACATTCGATGAATTTTTAAGGCTTTTTGAAGGACGATACGTCGATATTTCTCATTTTCGTCAAATTTAACTGTACGTATGCATAAATGCATTTTCTTTTAATTTAACACAAATTCTGTAATTACAATATCTTCGGTAGCTCTAGTAGAATAATAGCGCAACAGTAAAATTTTATGAAATTGACTCTATTGTCTTGGTGGGTTAAAGAATGGATTTATAAGATATTGTATGTCTAGATACGTAAACATTGAGATTCTAAGGGTTGAGAGCCACCAACTGAAATGGAGTTGGGCAGGCAACTTGGCCAGAAGGAAGACGATAGATAGAGCAAGGTTTGCACGGAGTGGTTCTTGAGAGAAGACAGCAAGAAAAGGGGGATACCACATCGCAAGTGGAGAAACGAACACAGTATGTAGGCGAAAACTAGTGGCTGGTTACGAAGGACAAATCCAGGTGGAAGTTATAAAGAATATTTAGCTATGTGAACTTGGTTTTATTATTTATGTTTTTGTATATTTATCTATGTTTTTTTCTTCTTTTTTCTATCCTGCTATAAATTCCAACTACTATAAATTCCTCCCTATGGGAAAGACTTTTGTCAATTCTGATGCCAATAAAACCATTATTATTATTAGTAAAATTTTACAAAATTGACTTTATTGTCTTGGTGGGTTAAAAAATAGATTTACAAGATAGATATACATTGTCCTTTCATTTTTTCGTGTTACATAAGACCAGTTTTCATTATATATTTATTCCGTGCGTTAAAATTTAATAAAAAATTAATAATTGCAACTTGAACATTTTTTTTTTTTTTTAAATCTAATTCCACGTCAATATATTTGGTTATAGGCCATTTTGTATGAAAACAATTGAGCCTAAACATTCTGTAATGGATTAAAGTAAAAGATAATTAAATTTGTTTCAAATTCGTTTCATACGGTTGTTCTTATAGAATGAATATTTTTGAACAAATTTCACAAAATAAGGGCCGATTAAAATTTTTTTCTTATCGGAAAAATGGTTCAATGTATGTTAGAGAGGTATTATTATTGTTAGATGTGGTATTATTTACCAACAATCGAATAAAAGATAGCTAATTTCGCATAATATCCGAAACATTTACAAAAGCAAACTTTATTAGGTAATTATAATTTTTTTTTATTATTTATAATCGTCTAAACTTTAAACGCTAATAAATTGTGACTGCACTCACAATGTCAAGAAGAAAATAATCCCGATGATTATGTCCAGACAATTTTCAATCTTTATCTCACCAGAAAATACACTGCTATTTTCCAGACCTGCTGGTAATTATCCATAAAGGAAATGTTTAAAAGCATTGGTTCGCAGAATGTAAATTGAGATGTTGAGATTTGAAAATCTCTTTTTTAATATCCAGTTTTGAAACTTTGGTAAACTACAGGAAAATTTCTCTTTCCGTTATTACAGTATTAAATGAGCAAATAGCAATACGAGCAATACTTGCAAAATAGCATGACGAGTTCTAGTGTTTAATTGAATTAAAAATTACTCTTGGTAATTTTATGTTAATTTACATTATGGAATCAGCTTTCACCAGGCATTAAAATAAGTTATTCAATTATCAGGGTCGCCTTCACAAACTATCTAATGGTAGAACTACAATTAAAGTTTTACATTAGAAGATCACGAGGCCATCTTCTTTTCATACGCCTCAGAGAATTATCAGAAATACAAAAAAAGAAGCAAGAGCAGAAACTAGTAGTGGTAAGAGAGTTAAGAATAGAAAGATTGATATCTAGTTTAGGTTAGATTGACATAAGAAATTTTCGGTTCTAAAAAACTTAATTCGATCAACAAAATTGCAATGAATGTGTGATCTTTATATACTTATACTTTTTATAGAAAGCCTACGCTTCTCAAATTTAGATTTATTCAAGTAAGCATCAGAATGAAAAAACAAGAACCGAATAAGAATCCAAAAGAACTTCCAGAATTGTAAAAAACTGGCCTTTGTTTTGTTTATCACGAAAGTGGCATCAGTGTCACCTAGGTTTCTTGAGCAGCTTACTGCCCCAACGAACTCTGTTGGCAGCAAGAGTGGAGAAGGCAGTGAATAGCATCCAGAGAATTGCATAAGGTTTTTATAGTGAAAATTCATATTAAACATACGAGTAAGTAAGTCTCTCCTTTCTTCTTGAAACTCCACCAGACTTCAAATTATAGATGTAATCAATCGAAATTCACTAACGCATCTAAATCAAATGTTTTACTTTGGCAACCCGATGTATTCACTCCAAATAGAGGCATCTTTCTTGCTTACTCTGAGTTAATCTTTCTTTAACTACATTTCCATACAGTCCACTAACACTACTAGCATACATAGTCTAAAATGATTTAGTGCCTGGCATTTGGGTGAGGGCATTGAATCCAGTAATCTTTCTTTACAGCATTAAATGACAAGTATTCACTTTTTAGGAAGAAGTTCCAGGTTGCGGTTTTCTCTGCTATTTATTAGTAACCGACGTTTCACCTCACTTTTGCAGGGCTTCATCAGGACTAAATGGGAATAAAATACAACCACATTATGTGTTGCAGGCAATAGATATTTATGGATATTGTAAAGGAGTAAGCGGGAGGATAACAGTTTTGTCATTCAGTAATGATAGATTTGGGCTCTTTACTCAAAATACATTCCTTTCTTTTTTTTTCAATCATTGTTACCGTTAGATTTACTGCGATTTTTTTTTTGTTTTGCCAACACACGTTATCAGACAATTTAAGATGATTCCTTGAAAAATACATTATTTGTTTTTCAGAGACGATTTGGCCGATGGGAGATAGTAACGTATGTTCCCTAATGAGACGGTCATCGGTAACGAGGATTTGATGTTAATATAACGGCTCTGTCCCGGTTTTCTATCTCCTTGTCCCAGTCTGCCCTATCTAAATCAGTTGGCATTTCACTATTTATAGTTTGAATTCAAATATTTAAATAATTTGGCATTTTAGAAAAGGTTCAGTGTTTGAATTAAATCTCGTTTTAATAAACTAATTTATTAAAATAAGAAAAAATGACTGTAATTGGTCTATTTTTTATGTGTCAAGAATTGGCAAACATTTTTCCAAAAAAGTTATGAAGCTAATTTATACTGAATTTTCATTCCAAATCATAATGATGTATTGTCTATATTGAAATAAATCGTTATCCTAGTTCAATAGTGTCACATCTCAAAAAATGGTTATTTTAAAATGTTCTACTATCTTACCAGTTTTTATTTTTCATACAGATAGTTTGATTATGTTTATCTTGTCTATTCTATTGTTTGTATATATTTTAAGAGAGTTTTTATTTTTTTTTTTTATTTTTATTTTTATTATTTTAGTATGTATGAGATCATTCATCACTATTAACTATTGCCCACAACTGTGTGGCAGATTGTAATATCTATCAATAAATAAATCTACCAAAAAAAAAAAAAAAAAATCTTAGCAGTGAGGCTATGATCTATAGAGTTCAAAACTGTAATATCTCGAAATATATTTTTTTTGTGACGTAGATTTTATGTAATATGTTTTACTATGATTCTGCGTTTTACTGACCTTCCCATATCGCTGGAAGAGGATTCATTTCATATCCGTTTTATAATCCCTTGAACACTTTAAGGTTTCAGGGTTGACAAATATTCTTCCCCCTCTACTTTCGAGCCCTTCTTGTGACTCCTTATTGATGAAATGTGCTGAAATATGATATGTAGGCTTGCTTTACTAGGCATGATTTTTATCATAAATCATAAAAGTGGAGATGAATTTCATTCAAAATGTTCCATTGCTATTTTACAGTTTTTAAATGTTCTGAGCACTGGGATTGAGTTATGGGTCATTAACAATTTTTTAAGTCACTCTTGTGCAAAATGATTACAAGTACCACTTATTAATTTAGGCTGGTTGCAATACGGTTACTACGGAAACTTTCCTTTCTGATAGACATGCTGAATTAATCAGATTGCAGTCATTTAAATATGTTAAATATTCAAACATGGTTAGATAAGCTTCTCATGTTGTTATTAATGTTGAAAATTGCACGACAAAGTTGATTTATATGTTTTCTACACTATTTTGCAAGCTTTTTTTTTTTTTTTTTTATTTATTGCTCACATTATTCCATTTTGACTGCATAAAATCCGGTCTCTAGTAATTAATCAAGTATAGCTTTTAAATGTTTACTTTATAAAGAATATTCGAGATTACACGATTATTAAAAAATGAAGCCAGCCGAGAAATTGAGAACGTAATTTCAGCCCGTTGTAGTTCATGACGTTATATACAATCACTATTTCGGGCTTCACCCCCTACGTCAGAGATTCTTCTTGTGTAGAGAAACCTGACTCAGTTTGTTGGCTTCAGGTTTAGCTTTGATATGGTTTCTTGAATCCTAAACCTGTAAACTGTTCTGTCATCTCTCCTGTTTGGACGGGTTCAACATGGCTTCGTGCTGATATAGTGAACAGTTCGACCAAATAGCTGTAAACATAAAGTTATTGACACCAAAGGAATTTTTTTGTTTCTTTTTTTTAAAAACAATAATTGAAAGGAAAAAAAAAACTTTGGAATATCAAAACATTAATAAAATTTAGGGATGTAGCAAACACGCGAGAACATCAACACGTGCCTAATTATTAAACGAACCATGGCCACATGAATATAACTGTGATGACTTCGTGGACGTAAAAATTCAAAAAAGGGACCCACTAAGGTTTTGTAAAATTGTGTTTTATTAGCTATTTTTAATTGTTTTCAGTAGATATAGATTGATTCTTGAGATTTTGTCATAAAAAAAAAAAAAAAAATAGAAAACTATCGACATAGGTTAGAAAACAAGAAAAAAAATGGGGATTGGTTCCTTGCTGTATATGTGGATTCAAATGAAAAAATATTTATCTAATTTTACATATGAAATAAATTTAAAAATCCTAAAAAAAATAATATAATGATAAAACGATAAGCATTACGATAGAAGTAGATGTTGTTGATCTCATTGTCCGCCAGCTCTCGCATTTTTTCTTAACTAAATCTAGAGTAGAGTTCTGCATATCACGCCCTCATAACTCTATCTCATTTTATAAAGAAAACATGTAAATATTCATAAGTATTGGGTTCTGTGACGTTTACCAAAATATTTCCATACCTACAACTGATAAGGTACATAATTAGTAATTAGTTAACTTATAAAATTATTTAAGTAAAAATTCAGAGCAATTTAACTAACACATAGTTAAGTTAGTTAATAAGTTGGCCAATTAATTAATTATAAAATTTGCTGCTATACAACAGTAGGCTAAAGAGCGTTATAGAGTCCTTACAGAACGCCCTGCTCCAATTGATTCTACTAAGGCTCCAGTGGAGTTCTGCATATCACGCCCTCATAACTATATTTTATTTTATAAAGAAAGCATCTAAACGTGCATATGTGTTACTGATTAAAATCGAAGAAAACGTCGATATCCGAATTTATGTAACGTCTACCAAAATTTAACCATACCTACATTTTTTATAGGGCAAAATAGCATCACCATGCAAAGATAAACATTTTTCGATGGCTGGTTAAGGCATCAAAAGATCTTCAAGGTCGAAAAAATCATTGTAACTGAATTTCGACATGGTGAGAAAAGAGATATTGCTACTTACAAGTGCAAGAGGCTTTGGTAAAAGGTTGTGTCCTAAGACAAGGGTAATCGCTCGGAAAATCTTTAACAAAGGAGTTGGATCGAGAAGAAAAGGACACAAGCGGCCTCTTGTGCAAGTCTATCTAATGTCAACAAAGGATTAGTCTTCTTAGAAACATTTTTTTTTTAATTTTTTAAATATTTTTAATGCACGGTAAAAAAATCTGCTCTCAAACTATAATGGAGCACTTCAGCCGGACAATAGATAATAGACAATAACATAAGTTTACATAATATTGCTCCCCCTATTGAATAATAATTATAAATAGTAAAGAGAGCATGGTAGCACCTCTAATATTGGTTGAGATATTATCTAACAGGCTGTGGTCGTTTGCAAAGAGAACTTTCTTATTACAAAGAATGAAATAAAACTTTTATCACTTACAAGTTATACAACTTCTCTGGTCTAGCTTTAAAGCAGTTTAATTCATTTTTTTTATTTCAGAATAAAGATTATTGTAAATCCCCTTCCTTCCTCATAAGTCTTCCCAGTTTCACCGGACGGATAGAATTCATACTTTCTTATCCACCTCCTCTAATATTTCACCACCCTCTTCTTGTTTTCAATAGTTCCAATAGACACCCAAAATATCTCTTCTATTCGCCTTTTTTTCTAAACTGGAATCCCTTTCCAACTCCAAAGGAATTGATGGAATGTTGCTAAATCGATAAAATTATTTTTCCCACCGAAATTTAGAATTTCCTTTCTCAAGTGAATAATTCTCAGCCCACCCTATTAACAAAAACCCCAACCTCACATCTTCTAAAGACTATTTTTATTTTTAAAATTATTGAAGAATGAATCACATTATAATGAAAAGAAAAGGGGTATTAATGATCTCTAGTTTAACATGTTAAAGTGTGCTAAATGCAGAAATAAATCCTTCTTTTAGCATGTTAAAACGATATAACATATAACATAGTCGAGAGTCTTTTACTAGGTCTGTTAAATGGAGAATGACGTCACGCAACAGACCAGCTGAGCTCGTCACCATTTTGTTTGTGTTTTGATTGTGTTAATATTGTTTAGGATGTTTTAAAAACTAATAAAGCAATGGATGGCGATAATAATATTGTAATGACAGTTGTTAATTAGCTCATCTTGATTTTCTTTCTCATAAGTTGGAAGATCAACAAGGCACTCAGTGGCCAAACATTCACACTATTTCCACTTTTCACCTAATTTAGGCATATTGTAATGAATTACTTTAAATAAAACTTATAAGTAAAATAAATTTAGAATAACAAGAAGTTTTGGAAGGAAAGGTTATAAAACAAGTTGTTTAGAAAATCCCTTAGGGCCTTTTATGCATTTAACATGACTTTAAATAGGGATGCTCACAATCCAATATTTATAACATTTAACATGGTGGAACATTCTACATTTAACACATCATGAATACCCATATAATAATGTAAATTTTTCAGATGAATTCATTCCATAACCAGTTTTCATAAAATTTCATATTGTAACATTTGACATCATTTATTATTTTTTAAAGGAAGTAAAAACTATTAAAAATAAACAATAATTATTTACTGAGTTGGTTCCGAAAAATTCTACTTAACTTAAAGAGAAAGCTCCTATATTAATGTTGTGACACAACGTACTTAGTTATCGTAATATTTTCGCAATGTGAGTGCGGTTAAACTAATCATTAAATAATTAATTAGAACTAAAATTAAATAACTATCAGGTTAGTGAACTTTAAGGCGATGACATTTCGGGAAGTTCGTGCTTCAAGTGATGAAGAAATGTATGCCATAATTTTATATAATAGTTCATGTCTTCTTTTGTTATTTACAAATAAAGAAGAAAAATAATAAACATATTCTTGTTAAAAAAGCAATTAGCGGAATTCAATGCTTTTAAAGAATTTCTTTTTTACTAAGCTTTTTTTTAATATCGTTCTTTTATAATTAAACACGATATTTTCTTTAAATAAATCTTTCCAACTAAAATATAAACGCTTAGATTATAGTTAACTAATTAATTAATTATTGCTATTTTTTTTCAATAGAGAAGGTAGGGAACCTTTGTGCTCAGGTACAGAAACTTTGTGTTCAGGCAGAAAACGAAAATATAAGCACTCAAAATCAAAAATTTCCCTTGGAATGAATGTTATAGACATCTAAGGAACCAATTTGGTTTCGATTGTAGTCAACTGTCTGTAGTCAAATATATGTAACTTCGCCCGTTACATGGATTTGATATTTATAATTTATTTTTCACTGCTATTTTTTAATTCCTTTTCTTGTTATTTCTGATATACGTGACATTTTATTGGTATTTGTTCTATTTTCTTCTGGACTGCCTTTCGACAATATAGCACTTACGTATTGGACTGTAATAGATAAGCAAATAAACAATCTTGAAGAAAATTGGACAATCCGTAATAAGTATTATACAAATAATATATTCTTGTATCCAATCGTATTTTATTATATTATATTTTCTTGTAGGCTGTCGATCTAATTATCTGGTACTATTATTTGTATTCTATCGTATCCTATTTTCTTGTACTTCTATAATGGTATTTTCTTTAAGAGTGTCCATATACTACTATTTGTCTGGCACTTACATATTCGTCTGTAACAAATATGTAACAAAAACAACAACGTAAATCAGAAGTCTATAACGAAAGAGAACAATTAATTATAATTTTTTTTTATAAATAGGACAAATACAATTTTCTTGTATTCAATTGTATAATATTTTCTTATAGACTGGCCATCTAATTATTTGGCATTATTGTTTGTATTGAATTAAATACTGTCCTATTGCAACCTATGTTCTTGCATTTCTATAGTCATATTTTTTTGTAGTTAACTATGTTGTCTATGTTGACTTGTCTATGGACTTACATATTAGATTTTAAATATAAGTAGATGGACATTCTACAATAAAATAGGACAATTAGTTATTATGTATTTTATGAATGGATCAAATACTACTGTCTTGTATTCAATCGTATTGTATTATATTTTTTTGCAGACAGTCCATCTAATTGTCTGACTCTATTGTTTCTATTCTTATATTAAATTAAATTCTATAGTCCTATTTTCTTATAGTGTCTATATAATTGTTTGGCCCTTATATGGACATATTGGGCTGTAACAAATAAGTAGACGAGCAGTCTAAATAAAACAGAGCAATTAGTTATAAAATATTTTATGAAAGACAAAATCCCTTTAAAATTAGGAGAATATAAGACATCAAATAAGCAATATAGACTAGATAATCCGTAATAGTCCAAAATATAGAACTAAAAAGAAGTGAGAGGTTTGGAGGGTTTTTGTTTCATTGAAAATTAAAAAAAACAATAAAATTTTATGTCCTTAGTCCAAGGGCTTAAAATGAAGTAATATCCTTAAGTTTTAAAAAGTCTTCATCATTTCCTATTCATTCATAAATTAAATGAATTCTGAATTCTGAAGTTTATGATCAAAGGAATTGTTAAAAATGTGCTCTTGAATAGACACTCCACTATGACAAGAAGTTCTATAGAAAGAGCACCTTAATACAGCAAACAAGAGTTCTCTCTTCTCTTCCTCCAGAGCGTGCAAATCCTCCAGCGCGTGTCTTTTCATGTCCTTCTTTTTCATTATCCTACGAAATATGCCCCGCATCTCATCACCAGGAGAAAGGAACGTTTCGCAAAAGTGGTAATGGAATTGGATTGTGTAATTGCGGCTCTGAGTTCGAATGGATGGAATTATCAGGAAGTGAGTCTTGTTTTATTATGCTTTCACAAACTAGTAGTTAATGCCAAAAAAAGAGAAAACGTTTTAAAAACGAACATTTCTCGAGTGAAAATCCATTATGCAAAACGAAAATTCTATAAATAGCAAAGAAGTATTTTATGGCTTAATCATTATTATTATAATCTCCATCATGAAATAACAACTTGCTGAAGGAATATGGAGTGTTATTTTAATATTATCAGCAAATGTTTGAGAACTAAATCAATTGTCCATTTTTTATATTTAATCAGTGTATAACATATTCAGTTAGGTAGTTTTTGTATTATGAAAATAATAGAGAATGCACAAAAAATGTAGAGAAATTTGTAGATTCATAATTTTCTTTTGGATTGACCATATTATATTTCACAGGAAGTTTTAAAAAATATATATATCTACATATGTATCTATATTTATACATCACAACAAATTTTCTTGTCAAACTGTTCATCCTGATAGACTACTAAAAGCGCGATCTGAGGTTATACAACGAAGGCCCGGCTTTTGATGTAGTAAAAATAACAAAATATGTGGCACAAAAGTAATTATGTTTGTACCAACAAGTTCTGAACTAAGAAAGAAATTGAAGGATAGATTAAAAATTAAACAAAGAAAGAAATGAATATGAAAACATAAATGTGTTAAAAATATGTATGTAAACAAAAAATATATATATAATGTAAGACACTTTTTAAAACTACTCAATAGTAATTTCAAATTAGTAATAATATAAAATTAATAATGATTTTATTTAAAAACTAATTGACAACAACAAAATCGATAAAATATAAATAAATTAATCGTTGACTTGTCTTGCATTACGATTAATTAATAAATTTGTTTATCAACTATTGGTTTAAATATTTTTACATCATAAAAAAACTTTTTTTTAAAAAAAAAAATTTTTTTTTCGTAACATCCTCTATTATTATATTCCTTTAATACAGACATACGTATTACAGGGCAATAATAAATACTAGTGAGATATTGAATTGGATTGCCAATATTTCACTGGTTGTTCCTTTCGAGTTCGCAGTGGTTCTGAGTATTCAAATATCTACCCCATCGAGGCAGGGGTTCCCCAAGGCAGTGTCCTGGGTCCTGTCCTCTACATCCTCTTCACTGCTGACATTCCCATCACTCCAGATACATTCCTGG
>NW_027114407.1:2316102-2336319 GCF_000696795.3 Halyomorpha halys | reverse complement strand
AACGAAAAAAATAAAAATCATAATTTAAAAATATTTCCTATTCATAAAATATTTCAAGTGCTAATTAATTTCCTTATTAATATATTGAAGACATTTTTGATCAGGTGCTTAAAAAATAGTTGTAATGAAAATGTACAATTCCATAAAAATCCGTTATGTTCAGAGGTCGTCCAGGTATATTGTTGTCTATCTTACGAGCATTGCCATTTAGGTTAAATAAAGAGATTTCCGGTATTCCGTTTTTTTGGTTGTTTTTTTTGGATTTTATTAAATATCAGGAAGGCACCGATTTCTTTCTAATTATATTCATTGAGTATTCTCTTCCCGCAAAATGGATGCAACAAATATAGTTTTTATTTTTAACTTTTAATGTTTTATTCATCCAGATATTTCCCTATAATAATTTCAAGGATCATACTTCAAGCACATTGCACTGAATCGAATGATGCACATTTGGTGTTAGTAGAAACGCGAAAAGGGCCATTGTTTTCTTATTGTTGCCTAATTAAACCTACCTAGCTATAATAAATTTGAAAGGAAATCCACACAAAGCAGTGAAATGACTAAGATAAGCTAACTAAAGTCAATTTCCTTCATGACCGTGTTACGTTGAATTTCTATTAGGTCTTCGACAGTGAAGAAGATGCTGCTAAAAAGTGCAATGTGTAAGATGAAGCAAATCTAAAAAGAAGTGTAAACAACAAATATACCTATAAGCGAATACAGAAATAATGATTATGAAAAGTGTATAAGTGAGTAAACAAATTAAAATTTGAAAAGATATCTCCATGCATCATGTAAGGCTGATGTAATAGCAAGCTGTACATTTGCGTAACATAGCCTAGAATTGTTTTTCTCAAGTTTACATTGAATGTTAGTGAAATATATCGATAGCATATTACAAATACATAACTATCGATCTTGGATAACTCAATGTTCCTTTAACTTCAGGTATTATTCGTCGGAAGATGGTCCGAGTAGCGATTAGAAAAAAGTACACAAAATGTAAAAAACTACTTCTCAGTAACCAAAGGTTTTGCTGCACTTTGCACTTGCACGCTCATCAGAGTTTAAGGAAAACAAGATAAAAACATTATAATGTTGATTATAAGAATGTACGAGAAGAAGATGGTTGGGGGTTGTGGTCAAAATATAACAAATAAATTGAAATAGCTTATTTAATCGTGCCAACGTTTCGGCTCAAATGTCAAGCCTTCATCAGGGCTGTTAGCTTGAAGTCTTACCGCCAAGTCATATAAGAATGTACATAGAAAGTTATACATATAAAGCCAAAACACATAAGGAATTAAAGTAATATTATAGAACATACTATATAAGTATTATTTATCTATATTTATTTACCCACTTGATATATTATTGCACCATACTAAAACCTCATTTATAAGGTATAAGAAAGGAACTAAGCAATCTAAAAGAATATACGTTGGTTACTAATATATATTTTTTCTGTTAATTTTTGCACCATATTTGATAGCCATCTTCCTGTAATTTATTATTGTACATATGGTTAACTAATAATTTTCAAATTAGGGTATTACTTTATCGATTCCCAACAGTTCTTGGCAATGAGATAATTATTGACTATCCTACAAGGTTGTTGGTTACGGATGAGCAGTTTCCAAGCTGGAGCCGTGTTCTCAAGGATCCTGTGTTAAGTAGACAAAGGCGGGAGCAATCCTCACTGACCCGTTCAACTGAGAATGGGAACCCCGAACCTCCTTGCTCTCTTTTCTTCTTCTTAGCTGCCGCCGGTAATTACCTCCACAGGGAGAGGATTACCTATGTACGGACAAAAACGAAACTTCCTCCTCCGGCTTAGGTACCCTCTTTTTTACATTATTAACTGATCAAATGGGTTTTAGCCTTGGGTGGCCCTCGTCATCCGTTCTGGCTAGGTGTCCAGGAAGTCCTGGGGTCTTAGAAGCAAATAAATAGTGATTAGGAATACCTAGAAGAATAGAATGGTGCCACTTCTACTACTTCATCCCAAAATAATGAACCTGATTTTTGTGTTGAGACTAAAATATTTATTCTTGGTTGTATCTAAAAGTTATTAATATGATTTTAAGAGAGAATGGTGTAATAACAGGCATTAGATAACTTGAAGATGAAGGATACGCAGAAACGTTGTGAAATGAAACAAAGATGTTTTTGTGTATTAATAAGAAGTATCTTCACATTTTCATCCAAATACTAAAATCTTAAGTAAAAGTCTCAAATTATATATTATTATTTTTCTTAAACATGCAATAAAATAACCTCAATATATCATTATTTTCACATTGAAAAGTTACAAGGCTATATTTCAGGGGTGTTCCAAGCAATGACACATTCTGAAAATATTAAATAAAACTCTGACTAAATAGTGCACTTAAGCATTTACTCTGTACAGTGTTTTTTATTTCCCTACATACTTTACCGCCCCAAGGATAATCGTGCCGAAATCTTTTTAGCTCGCCCAGAGTGGCGCGATTTTTTTTTAGCCCAACAAGGGTGTCACGTTATTTTTTTAGCCAAAAGGTGAAAAGAGTTTGAGAGCCGCTGTTATAGATGATGGCTTCTAACAGAACATACTACTAGCTGATTGCACTTCATAAAACACACTACTAGATGATGACTCTTCATAGAATATACTACTAGATGAGGACTCTTAATAAAAAATGCTACTAGATGATGAATCTTCATAGAACATACTACTAGATGATGACTCTTCATAGAATATACTACTAGATGATGGCTCTTCAAAGAACATACTACTAGATGATGGCTCTTAATAGAAAATGCCACTAGTTGATGACCCTTAATAAAATATACTATTAGATGATGGCTCTTAATAAAATATACATCAAGGTGTCGACGCAGTGGGTGAACTTTACCTTGACCGTCCGCCTTCCATAGGCTGGTAAAAATGTATATATAAATGTTCGATTTGTTCTATTATTTAACTCATTAATAATTAATAGGCCAACTTAACATATACCTACCTTCACCTTAAATCAAATAATCAATGAATAATAAACGTAAGCAAATGATTTAAATAGACGCTTTTTCTATATTCTAAAATTTTTTTTTTCACATAATCATTCATTTGTATTTTTTTAGTTGCGATATGAACTAGTATATAATATACATTATACTATATACTGTATCCGTAGGAAGTAAATTTAAATAAGTTTTCAATCGTGTCCGTTGTAAAAGGTACATACAGTAGGAATTTTATAGCCTCAAGATCAGCATTTGATCTTCCTACCTCTAGCATATCACCTGTTTGTCCTAGATAGCTATAACTGAATGAGGCGTTCCACTACGGTCGAACGGATTAGTGAAAGGTGAAAGGTGGGAGGGATTCGAACTCAAACCCGAAGCAAAGACAAAGCATTTGTTATGGCCGTGGTGTTGGGAGAGCGGGGCTAACATGGATTGCTTCAGGCTGCCATATCTTGCAGCTTAAGGCTTGGACAACTGTAAGATTTGTTAGTTGCACAATCTGCTTCTACTGTCGCTTTAAGATCTACACTTCAACATTGTAACCCAAATCTTACGATAATAGACATTAGTAGAGTATATATATTTGGTCTAGAGATCAATTATAGACCATTCTTTAAGTTGTTTGCCGATGTATATTTTTTTTATTGACTGAAAAAAAAACAAAAAAAAAAAAAAAGAATTTTTCTAATTTTCATTGCAGGATATCTAAAAATTTGCTAGAAGAGATTCATAGTTTGTAAATTTTTTTGCCTACGTTAACTGGGATACAATAAATAAGACTATTTGGAGACATCTGTCACTGAAATTTTCTTTTGTCTACCTTAAGTTGTGGCGGTGTTTCGAGAGTTAATGGTAAAACAACTGGAAGTAGTTTTTTAGACTTGTGGAAAGATTTATCTGCAAAGGATTGTAGAAAGGAAACCCATATTAGGAGTTCAGCTTATTTCCAAAACAGGCTGCTACTCAACAATAGTTCCCCTTTCTGATCCTCTGATAACATTTATTATATTCTATACACATCCATATTAATGATATCAATGACAGCTCTTCTTGACCTAAGAATTATACATCAATACTATATAAAAAAAAATGAAATTTAAATATTTTTCCGTAGATATTCATTGATAATGATATTATCTGTGTACCCTGTTTTGTAAAAATGTCATTGTTAAACGTTTTTAAAAAAACTCTTTTTCGAAAATTCAATAAATATATCTAAAACTACTTTTTTTTAGTGCACTCTAGAGGCGTCAAAGATTAGCCGAAAATTAAATTTTAGCAAAAATAGCACAGCATCTTATAGGAAATTTTGTCTCCTTTAATTGCGTGTAGAATATTATTTATCTTCGAGAAATGCTCATTTTCCTAGTTATAAGATAAAATCGAAAAAAAAAAAAATCCAACATTTAGCTTCTTCTCTCTCTTTTTCTTTCTTTCTATTTTCGCTGAAAAAGGCTAATCTGGATTGGGCACAAACACATATAAAATCGTTGAAAAAAAATTATTGTGTATTTTTTCTTTGGATAATCTATGAACATTTTTTATAAACGTTATTTCTTAAAACTAGAATTTGACTAAAAAAATACAGCTCATAAACATACTGAAAAACTAATGATTTGAACATAAACTACAGAATGATTGTTATGTGTAAGAAGGTCACGAAACCATTTTTTCCTTACTGGCCATTAGGCAGCAAGATTATGGGTTAGTGGGTAATTCTGCGGCATTCGTAAAATAATGGCTAAGTCAAAACCATTCATTTTTTCGAGAAGGATTCATAGGCTCCAAATAAAATCAGAAAATAGTTTTTTTATATATATATAAATAATTGACCGTATAATTTAAAATTATGACGGTCAGGGATGCAGTCAAAAGACAACAAAAATATTTAACAACTATTTATTTTCCGACGTTTCGTCCCACTTTGTAAAGCTTCATCAGGTTGTTCAAGTTGACAGCTTCCATATAAAATAATTTATATCATTATAAATAAATAGTTGCCAACTATTTTTGTTTTCTTTTGACCGCAACCCCGACCATATTCCTCATAATTAGAACTCTTTTTTTTTTTTTAGTCAATTCATTAAATATGATTTTAATAAATATTTAGTTTAACTGCTGATCTTACCAAAATTTTTGACGGGATCATTCCAAAATAGGTTCCTTCCCTAATAATTTAGGCATAACAATGCCCATGATAAAATAATATCAAAAATTCATATTAATATCGTAAATTAAATTGTTATATCACTTGACATAACTAGTTCGCGGCTGCTATATATTTATAGTTAACGTTAATAATACTAAGAAAAATTATTTCTAATTTCAGTTTGTTCAAATTTACTCTTTCTATTTCAGATATATTACTTGTGACTTAGAACTGTAACAAAAATGGCTTAAGTAAATATACAAAAAATACTATCGAGTTCTTTATGGATAATTTTATTTGTGACGTAATAAGGATCATTAAAGATGTAGAGAATAAAGAGGATGTTATAAGCGACAGATTTATAATTTTTAAAAAGAGAAACTTTTTTAAATTAAAATAAACATATCCTATACATCCATTAACACTAAATATTTTTTTACCACTTAGCTGTTTTTTGTTTATGGTTTCTGACAAAGGGGTTGGTTATCCTAACAGGGTACTACCATATTCTAAACAGAGTGGGAAAGTCGGGTTTTCATTCGTGAGGCCACCACGAAATAGAAGTAAACCCGTCCAAGCCACACATTAACACGAGATTTTTATGTAGGAATTTGGATGGTTAGGATTGGATATAAGAAGATAATGATGTTTCTTGGAGTCCTAAAGTTTAACCAGGTACAAATAATTTAAGTGAATAATGTTTTTTTAGAGCCTCCAAGAAACCACGCCCCATGGATTTTTCCCTCCCGGACACGGCGTTGATTGCAAAAAATTAAAAGAGATTTAAAACTAAATCTTGAGTACATCAGTTAGTTATTTTTCTATGTAAATGCAGTTATATCATGTACAGGATATCATAAAAAAATTAAATACATCAAAAATTGTTTTCCTTCAGGAATTTCACTGACAGATTCAGTAGATCCGATTGCTTAATTAACTGGTTCGTAAGAAAAACAAGAGATATAGCGAACTTTGAAGGAATCCGACATAATCTTATCAAGTTATGAGTGTAATTATTTAGGCTATGTGAGTAATTATTCAAGCTATGCCATTTTTTATTTAAGACTTGAATGCTACATCATAAAAAGAATGATTGAGCTCCGAGAAATGCAGGAAATTTACTTAATTATTTTCAACGGTTTCAATGCTGAATTTAAATAAAAACTAGGCTTGATGTTTGCAGCTTTAGCATGTTAAATTAGTAAATCAGAGCTATTTAATGAATTCCCTAAAAAAAACAAAAAAAAAAACTGTATTTAAAATATATTTATTAAATTACCTAATATACATTTCTAAGCAATGAAAAGGAGAGATATCATTCATTATAATGATTTTTTTTTACCTGGAACCACTTTATTTTCAAACACCTTATAACAGGAGTCCTTTTATGTATTATTACAGTCAATTAATGATCCACAAATAACCGGTTTAATTATATTATTCACTTATATTTTCGGTAGTAATGTATTGTGGAAAAATTGATTCATATTTACAACTAATTATAAGATGTATTTTTTTTTTAATTATTTATTTATTGTAATTTACAACTGTACAAAATAATACAATAGGTAAATATGTAGTATGTTTCATATACACTTGAAAAACTTGGGAAGGAACCACCCATTGGTGGTACATCAAACATTAATTTAAATTAGAAGGTCCCATGGCCATCTTCTTTTCAGACGCATATCTGTTTTGGGTCAAATCTGCAACGCATGGGATGTTAAGGTCTTTATGAATGAGTTTATTTGTGACGTAATAAGCATTAAGGAGCATCAAGGATTTAGTGGTGTATCTAGAAAGGATACTGTAGGACAGGGGGGCAGAGGTTTACGACGGAGAGTAAAGGTGGTCTGGTGGGATTTGTCAGGATTTATTTTGATTCTCCAGTTTTTACACCATTCTTCAATAGATGTTATGTGTGCCTGAAGTGTTTGTGATGCATTAGTTGGGTCGTTGTTTACAGAAAGTATACTTGTGTCATCAGCGTATGTTGTTAGGACTGTGTTAGGGTGGGTTGGGATGTCAGCTGTATAAACCGTATAAAGAATGGGACCTAAGATACTACGTTGAGGAACACCGGCGGACTGAGAAAAGAGAGATAAGTAGGCTAGGTTATGATTTACTTTAAAGGTTCTATCAGTGAGGTAGGAGCGGATTATAAGGGAATTATAAGATGATTTAAAAAAAAAATAAGGATTATTGTAAACTCGTCAAACTGCAGGATATAAAATGTTTCCATGTTAATCGCTGGTACAGTTTGCATTTGGTGAACCAAGTGGTGCCCGCGGGAACAGGATTGGGGAGTTCTACCTCAGAGGATTATCAGGAATGGATTGGACAGAGAGGTTAAGAACTTATTTTTAATGAAAGGATAAGTTAATATTTTTAAATTAGAGAGATCTTAAAACTTTTATCCATAATTTAATAATAATTTTATTTAAAATGTTTTCAATTTGCTATTACATTATATAACGATTCCTAATGTTTTTGGATAATACAATTTTTCACAGTTTAGATTATTACATTTAATTTCTTTATCATGCATTACATTCTGTCGTATAGATGAATACATTGGTAATTGACATTAGAGAGAAAATTCACATCATATTTACATGAATATATAAAATAAATGATAGTAAATTAATATTAAAAAAAAGAAGCAAAATTAAATTTAAAGTAACATCTTGAAAACATTCAGTCCTAAATACAATAAATACGCCCAGTGAGGGAAACTCTAAACCGAGTTAATCTTCCCACTAGTGAAGGAAAAAGAAGAGCAGAAAAACTAAGATCCCGCTTTCCTCCCAACCGTCACTGACATTGAAAGCTAGTGGAAGCTGTGCAAACCGCAGACGCTCAGAACTTGAGTGGAGAATCTGGCCATTGCCAGAATTCCAATATAATTTATTATTATAGGTCTCTAGACCATTACTTTTTCGTCCTTGGGGGAGGATTGTAGAGATGGGTGAAGTTAGATATGGATTTTTTTAAAAGGCAATCCCACGTCGAAGGTGATGTTTGCCTAATGATCTACAGGTGACCAACCAATTCTAACTATGGTTGGGGTTCAAGTTTTTCATTTTGTGGGCACCGCCACTTAATGAAAAAATTCAACGCCCCAAAGCTGGATTCGGCACCACCCTGACCTCAGAACGATACACTTGCACCTATCCCCTGAGCTACGGGCGGCCCGAGCTATAGTGGTAAATAATTATAGATAATTTTACAATCGACTCCAAAATTAGCTTAAATAAAAAGTTTCCTAGTTCTAAAATTAATGAATAAAAGCGAATTTATGGTACAAATTATATTTTGGACCGGTCAGTAAAAGTTTTAAGAAAATAACAGCTAGATATAAGTTGAGTAATAAATAGTTTATAACGGAATAGGAGATAGTTGAGGCAGGTGTATTGGAAGGAAATGGTTTTAGTAACGGTCGGGGCAATTCTATTCCGATACGTGAAATTGGAAAACCGTAACACGGCAATCCCCAACATGTACAGTAGGTTCGTCTAGTTATTGACCTAGACGAACATGTATGAGTGTGTGTGTGTGTAGCAGTGAAAATAGTAAAAGAGCCCAAGAGGAGAAAAAAGGAATTTTTCATTTTACATATAGTGAAGAGTCAAAATTAATATCTCTGCCAACCATGGTAAGAGGAACTAAAACATTACAATTGTTCCAGAAGTTACAAAAAATTTGTTTTTTTGGCAATTTTGGCAAAGAAAAAATTTAAAATTATTTCCTGTTAAAAGAAGGTTCAGTTTTTAACTAGACTACACAAGGGATACAGTAAATGTTATTAAAAAGTTAATATAGAAGTATTTAAAGGTGCATTCCACCTTAAGTTTATTTTATTCAAAAAGAGCCTAAAATTTCGTTCATTTTTCATCCGTAAAAACGATTGATGAATAATTATGGATTAGTACATTTTACTGCTATTTTTGAGATTTATTTTGGACCTGTAATTCATTCTGCCTTCCATGTACCTCTCCTTCCTAAATCTTGCTTCCTTAAGCAAGAACCTTCGGCTGGTTCCAATAGGACCTTAACCCCTTCACGACAGCTAGACTCGTTCCCTTTTCATTCTCCTTTAAGGATTAACGACTAGTTTCCGTAAGACTCGTCCTGGCAATTCATCTCCTAACCGGCTACCCAACCTTAATGAATTCTCATTGTTGAGTACCTCACATCTTCAATTGGAGTCAGAAACAATCTAATCTACCGCCACCGCCTCGACAAATTCAATTGTAAACAATGTTACATGATTTTAAAATATACTAAAAAAAAAATTATATTTAGTGCACACTAAGTACAATAGTTTTATTAATTATTTTTAAAACTGCCTACTGCACTAAAAAAACTTCAAAGAATATAATTCAAAGTTCTTCTTCTGTTCAGTTCGCTTTGAACAGGTAGGTTGTCCTGACTTGTTCTTTGCTCATTTATTATCATTTTAATATCATTATTATTTTTTTATTTATAATTAATCTTTCTAGACGTTTATTTAACCACTATTTTCTTCTTCTTATTTTTTTCTTCTTCCCCATATTGTATTTGGTTTATGTACATCTGTACTTTTTTAACTGTATATTTTACGTAATAAAATCATTTTTCAAATTCATTTTTTTTTAACTGTATATTTCCGTATTTTAAAAAAAAATTAAAAATTTTACTCTTGCCATTGTTACTTATTTTAATTCTTATCATTGGTTATTTTATACTGATACTATTTTATGTCTTCCTTCCTTTTATTTATATGTAATTTCTTATCACTTTATTTTTACATACTTAAATTACCTTATTGTATCTTATTGTTGTAATATTCTCAGTGTTCTTTTTTTTTTTCTATCTTTTTAGCCCTGATGAAGCCCTGCAAAGTGGGGCGAAACGTCGGAAAATAAATAGTTGTAAACTATTTTTGTTTCTCTTTTTACCGCAACCCTGACCATCTTCTTATATATCAATTTTTATGGTCAACTATATATACATATATACAATAATTCAAAGTTGAATAAATTCTCAAAAAATGTGAGCCCTAATATATATCCATACCTCTAATTGTTCCTGAGGTATAGTTTTACGTAAACCACATGTTTTTTTTTTTCAAAATATAAGTTCAACTTCAAACTTCTATGATAGACCCAAATAAAGAACGTACAATCTGGTATGTATTGGTGCAAGTTACTTACAAGTTTTTTTTTTACTCATGGCTACATCTCGAAATCATACATTAATAACTATTAAAATTTTTGTTTACAAACACATCTAATAGCGTAATTGCAGACTGCAGTCAGGACATCTCATACCAACAACTCAAGACATACATACTCTCACCAACTCGTGCCTGCCTCAGGGCGCGGAAATCGCTCCCGTATCGTCTTATAATTATAGCCGCATCATCGCTTAAAAAAGAGAGTGATACAATTTCTCTAAAGATGGAAAATGACGAAAGTTGAGGATTGGTCAGTAATTGCATCACCATTCCGTCATTGTCGGCCTTATCTAGAAGATGGTTGCATTTTTTTTTTTATATGACATATAGATAAAAACACTTTCAAGATAAAAAAAAAAGGATTTATATGGAACATTGTTGTTAAACATTTACGGATTTGGTTAATTTTCATTATGACATCTGCTTGATTCATAATAGAAGAAGGCCTCATGAATATGGGGTAACAGATGTCAAATTAAAAGTGTAACGGAAGTGATATAGTTTTTAGGTTAAGGAAACATTAACATAACCTTGGCCTCACCTGATGCTCAACAGGTGGCGTAAGAAGTGAGGGTGGGTATACAGGTTGTAGTGAGCATTTCCGGTACAAACAGTTCATTATCTGCCTTAACATATTTTTACATTATAATGAATATTACTCAAGGGACAATAATAGACTGAACATGAATACTGAGCTAAAATTAGCTTTGGTTGAAACAGTAAGAAGGTTTTGAACCGGTATTGATAAAAAGTTTGGATGCTTTCAAGCTTACTGAAGTTGAAACAAATGTAATTCAAGAAATGCAATGACTGGTTTATACAGAATAAGTATCTTTTTGGGACTTAGTTTAGATTGCATTAGAAAAAATACGAAAAATTTTAAGTTTTTTTTTCCAATAAAAATAAGTATCTAAGCATTAATATGAGTGGGAGAGTAAGCAAAATTAAATAAAAATATACATTAAATATATTAATAATAAGAAGAAATAAATAATTTAGATTAACAGAGGACAAATGCTTCTGTTCTGAACTATAAGATTATCTCAACTTAAGGTTTCAATTTTGGGGTATTTTCGTTGATGTTCATCTCATAAATTTTTTTAATCCTTTCAGGTTTACTGAAGTTAAATCAAGTTTGGCTCAAGAAATCAACTAGACAGGTTTGTAGAGATTAAGTATGTTTTTGGGACTTAGTCTAAATTTAAAAGTTAGAAAAAAAGTTAAAGTAAGAAAAAATTGAACCATTTAAAAACAAATGACTGAAGTGACGAATGAATGTTTATTTCGTTAGAAGTTTTAAACCATAAGTTTATCTAAGTCTCCAATTTTGGGATATTGATGGCCTTTATGCAAAAAATCTTTTGACCGTGTTTTTGGTCAATATAAGGTAAAACATTATAATTCTCCTAAAGGGACCTAGTCCAAGAATCATAAACTATTTTCAATTTCATTTCAAAATTTTTGAATTCTTTCAAGGTTACTGTAAATGTGAGGCTTAAATAGTCTGATGACTGCTTTGTAGAGAATAAGTATGTTTTTGAGACTTTGTTTAGATTTTTTAAATTTAAAGTACAGGAATATTATGTTGATTTTTTTTGGTTTTGTAAGTTTTTCTGTAGATATGCCCCGCAAATATATGTATAATCCAGTACTATATATAAGAGTACAGAAACTTAATTCATTAAATCCAGTCTATACAACAAACATTTACAAATAATTTAAAAAATAAATGTTAATAACAAATAACACGGAAATGACTTTTATGCGGTTCTCTTACTAAACTAGGTGCGGTTGTTCCTAGGGCTCCAGTAGCTGGTCTGAAGCGTTGTGAAATCAGAATGCAACCAGAACAAGCGGTTGACGACCATAACAGGACCCAATTATTACCTTATATACTCATTCGATGCATAATATTTTTGTTTTAATGGTTTTTAATTTGTTTTATTACTTTTTTCACTAGGAACCGCCGCGAAAAAACAAAAGAAATACCTAAACGTTCGGATTTCGTTACTGTATTAAATTAATTAGTTGCTTGGTAGCCATTCAAGGACCGCCAGAAATCTTTTTCTATATGGACTAATATATAATGTTTTAGACAAAATTTCGTTTTTTGGTTTACGACGTATTACTTAAACTAATTAATAAGTAATTAATGGTACTCATTCGACGTAGAATTTAACACTGTTTAATTTTTTATACTTTGAACTTTTGTTAGATTGGGCCGTTTAGGAATTATGTAACCCCTCTCCCCCCGCAAATAGCACAATTTGTTACTTTATTAAATTGATTAACTATTTAGTGAGAATTTCAGAACTGCCAGAAATGCGTTTATGTGTTAAGTTTGCTAACAACTAATTTTTTTAAATAATTTGTATATGTATGTTTTTGGCTTTAAATTTAGACTTAACTTTACATTGCTTCACACTTTTCGATTTTTATATATTGTATCCATTTTTTTTTAAATAATTATTTCTTGATGAATGAAGGAATTAGGTGTCACTTTCATTTTTTAGTCAACTTATGTTTAAATAATTATTTCAAAATCAGTCTATAGCAATATTATCTAAGAAGTTCCCGCAGTATACGGTTATAACAAAATTTCTTCCGTTTCTCTAACAATCGCATTTTGGACTTGAGCAATCTTACTTAACTATTACAATAACAATTTTTGTTGTATAAGGTTTATTTTCTTAATATTTTATTACTTGTGACACTAATTCTTCCTTTTTATTATCTTTATTTTGTATTCATATTAAGGTATTTTTTCCATCTTTAGATCACATTACCTTTTCTTTAAATGCCAGGTTTATTTAACTCATACAATTATATTTTATTTTTATTGCTATTGTGATAATTATATATTATAATTGCCCTTATTTTATATAGAAACTTATCCTACTTAAACTTTTGGCAGTGACACTTAACTATAGTTTGTTCTAGGACAAATAGGACGAGTTATAGTTATGTGGACGAAATTAACATGGAAGCTTGGGAAAAAGTAATGTAATCGGAAAGAAGGGAAAAGATCCCTAAACGTCGAAGATAAATGAATACAAAATAAATGTAATAAAAAGGAAGATATTAAAAAATCAGTTTACATGTGTTAATATAACTTCATTGACTTATTGGAATTAGAGGGATCTCATCATAGTTAACAAATAATTATTCTGAACTAATTGTAAGATGAGATAATACTAAATGTTATGAATAAATGAATAAATAAATAAAATTATTTAATATTGTAGGTATTATTCCGCCTAAACCAGCTGTGGTTCGTAACCTACCCAATTATTATAATATTATTACTGCTATAATCAGGTTACAACTGACGACTTCTGCTCAGAAAAAATGTTCCCAACGGATTATTTTCAATGAAGGTTAGGCATCGATACGAATCACTTATGGTGTCGGAGTATAAGGCCTGGGCGTGATAGACCTAAGTACCGGGAAAAATTATATGTACCTTGCGCATTATGAAAATTATGTATCTGCAGAGGATGAGAGAAGTAATATAAATGAAAATAGGTTAATTATCCATTATGCATGGTAACAGATGAAGACGGATAATTCAAAGGAGGACAATGGATACATGCGTAGCTATATTTGTTAATTTATGTAGTTACTATTTTTCATATTTATTATTTTTTATATTTACTGTTTTTTGTTACTTTTTATATTTTTTTTAGTGTATTTATTCAATATTAGATTTTTAAATTTGTATAGGTACTATATTTAAAAGTTTAACAATGTATTTTGATGATAAATTTTATTTTATATGTTTCAAAGGCAAACAAAAAAAATGATTGTATTAAGAGAGAAAGTTAGAGATATATAAAAAATAATGTAAGAAAAACAAGAATAAAAAAAAACAACTAAAATATATAAATGTATAAGAACAAAGAACAAAAAAAAGAAACATACATCTTGCATCTATAACTATGTATTAAAGATTAATTTAAATTATTCCACTGATGTATGCCCAGTGTATGTTAAAAAAATAATTATTTTGACTTGTTATAGTATGCTGGGTATGTAGCAATGCTTGGGCATCATACCCTTTTTAATCGTTTCTCTCTCCATAACATGCTGTCGATAATAATAAAACGACGTGGACTTTTAACCAGAGTATTTCTTTCAAGAGTTGATTAATGAAGGATCCAAGACGTTAGAAATTAGATAGGTTAAAATTCCAAAATGCTCTGTAGCGTTTAAAATCCATGATCAATTTCTGACTTATACTCCTTCAATAATCTTTCCATCGACTACTATGAGAGAAGGTGCGAGAGAAAAAATGTGGATCAAAGCCGCCAGGTGGAGGGCACACGACCAACGTACTGTCCTAAGTACCTCGAGGTACTAATTGAGGAGTACCAACCGCCAAGCAGGTGTACCAACGGCCCTCGGCTTCCGGGGACCCGCTCTCCACTTCCGCCCCTCCGGAAACCGTTAGCAAGTACAATCCTTTTCTTCCGCCTCGGTCCATTCTTCTAACCCTTTCCTTCTTCGTCAATGGAGGAAACGTAATAATTTAATTTAATCTCATAATCATGGCTGTGCTGAGACGATTGATAGGAACTGTCCGGCTCCAACGAGCAATGAGAAAAAGATAAGGGTACTAATGATAGCGATATCTCTCTTTAAACTAAAGAGCTAAAGAAAATATCGAGTATGAGTCATGTACAAAGTTGAATCCAACTACTACTAACATTAAATTAAATTAAAGATTAAACGCGATCACCCTGGATGGGATAGGTGTTATTATCGTAACGATGGTAATACTTACTAATAATAATCATTTCTATAATATAAACATAATAATTAATTTATCTTGTTTATTTGATAACTTACACGCACCTTGTCTAAACGAAGCTTATTACATAACGTTTAAACAGGTAAATTAAAAATGTTAGGTTACTCAAAATTCATTAAGATAGACTAAAACAGAAAAGAGAGACCAAATGCCAAAGTTAAAAAATCGTCTAATATTCTAAAAATGGGGTGCTGTGTACTAATCACACAACTTTGACTTATCACTCTAAATACGTCCCCAAACTTTGTGTAGATTGCTTGGCTCGTGTTAATGCTATTTTTGTGATTTTCAAAAAAAAAAAATCTACATACCAGGCGAAAATTATGAACAAAAAATTTTTATTTTTCTGTTGGAACAAAAATTTGTATTTTAGGGTCTCTCGAGGTAGTAGTAACATATATCAATTTTATATTATAAACAATAAAACAATTTAACAAAAGATAAGGAATCCATCATGCAATTGGAAAAGATCGGAGCATCTCGGTTTTTCTCGTTCGCGTTGAATGAATTTATTTTTCTTTTTTTTTATCCTTTATTTACACATAAAATTCTTTAAAACTTTATATTTATCCATTGTATAAAATTACTGACGATAAAATCTGTTATGACTGACGATAAAATTATTTCCTCCCAATAAACAAAATTAAATATGGATTCATTTTAATTTTAAACTAACTACTAACAGTTTAACTAACAGTTTAATTTTAATTTAAGATTGATTTTAAATAAAATTTAGAGGAAGACTTTTTGAAAATTCATCATTTACTTGGACTATTTCGATGAAGATAAAACCTATCTGATATTAAAAACCACTTAATATGTTGATATACCGAGTTTAAATAATTAATTAATTAAAATAGTTTGTGAGTCGTTTTTGAGAAAATGGAAAAAATGTGAAAAATCGATTCTATAAAGGTGCACTTATGCTTCTTCGATTTAAACGAAACATTTTCCGTCACATCCCAAGCATACATCTATCCTAAATTTGTAATTTCAGTTTCGTTAAGACTTTTCGATTTTGAACTAGGCTGACCAAACACAGACCATTTTACAAGACTTGAGATTGACTACCATAGACTGGTGTTTCTTAGTAACAGCTCTTTTTGTTATAGCTTCGCGGCAGTTCAACTATCTCAGTAGAGAAAGGAAGTAGGTTTTTTGTTTTTGTCAGATACGCTATTATTTAAGCAAACCAACGATATGTATATCTGATATAGTGATAGTCATTCCAACGAGTTAACTTCGCAATCAATTAGGATGCGTTGTAAAGGATAAATACCTGAATATTAATCGAGATTGCACCAAACAGTTTGGAAATATACGTACAAAACAGAATACAATGGAATGCGCTTACAACATATCTGTTGTACATTACTCATAGGCGGCGAAGGAGAACGTACAGAATTATCTCCATTAAGAAAGAGCGGCAGTTAGTAGTAACGACAGAGTTCACTGTCCAATGTTTGCAATTAAGGGTCTATTGTGAAAAATAGCCATTTTGGAGAAATACACTATGCTAACAAAATGGGATATGTTACTCCGTGTTGATAATTATGGAGTCTTATCATGTACGACAAACAAATACTGCAAATAAATTATCAACCCCAGTATGTACTTAAAGTGAAAATATTTTCTGATAAACAAATTTAAAAGAGAGATAATGATTAATCGATATCCAGGTTATTTTTGTTATCAAATCTAAAGAACTCTCGTCATCCAGCTCATTAATAAAAATTAGCCCTCTTTCCTCCAAAGCCTTTGTTAAAAATTGATCTTTAGCCCTTTCTAAATCTATATATTTATCTAATATTATTGTAGTTATTATGTATTTTAAAAGTTGTCATATATGGGAAATTTATGACTCACCAATTAATGATGAGGCAGATTAGATAAATAAGCAAAATTATATTAAAAAATTAATTTTTTTTTGTCTATCGAACAGTAAGAAATGGTATTTATTGATTTAAACTCTTATAGAAAATCTTATTTAAAAATACTGTTAAATTGTAGATGCCGAAGAGAGGTAGGTACACAGTATAATTAAAAATACTAAGTATAAATAGAAACGCCCGAGATAAGTGAATAAATTAAGCACTATCGTGTTTTAATTTCTGACCTGAAGGCAGAATAGTAGGCTGAAAACACATTTATCATAATTATGGATTAAAGTACTTTTTTATAATTGTCATAGTTGTAATGAAAGAGTTGGTATATATGGAAGCTATTAGTTCTATTAAATTATACTATAAACCCTTAGCTAATAAAAATAATTAACTTTATTAATAACGGAGCGAGAGAGAGAGGAAGGTATGAAAGTGGAGCTAATGGTGCGAGGCAAGGAGTGAACTGACCTTTAAGTTGAGGTATTCGGATTCCAACCCGCCTCTTCTAACTCCGGGGTTATGTATCAACTTGATACTTTGTCACTGATACCCATGAGTAGCAGGTATACAAGAATGTGACAAGCATAATGCTCCAGGTACTCGGAAGGCCGCTGTCACAGCCTATGACCTTGGCGTCGGTCACATTTACACGTCTAATTACGTTGCTCCTTGTACTTTCAGGATACATTTTGGCGCCCTAACATTCCTTACCAACTACTCAACCACCGAAACTTAAGCCGGATCTACCCGTTTGTCCCTCGCCGCAAATCCAAAATTCCTACCTACAAATGCTTGGTAAACAAAGAAAGTAATAAACCTAGGTTTGTTTGTACTTGTTTAAGTCGTGAAACCATGTGTTGGTCATTAACGCCAAATAATAAACACCGGTTTCCACTCGCTTGTGTGAGCTAGAGAGGCAAACATGATGTGCGTTAGACATACTGGCCTTGTCTCTATAACCTTCGATTTATCCCATTTTCGTTATAAAAAGGAATGAAGGTCAAGTTACAAAATAAAGATAGGCTAAATAATGATAGACATAAAATAGTGGTAGATGATAAAAATTCAAAGAAATGGCAGTAGATATCCTGTAAATTCAACCTTCATCCCAACAAATATTTTTATTAAATTTATTTTGTTACTTTAATCATTTAGGGAAGTTGTTTTTATAAATACTTGTGTTATGTTAAAGCATTTATATACCCCTAAAAATTAATTATAATGTACCTATAAAATCTAATTACTAAAGTCAAAGAAAGATACTTCCGCCGAATTTCGAGAAACCTTTTGAAGATAGAAATTTCTTTTACTATTGAATATAAAAGTAAATGTCCTTGATAAGCACGCCAGTTTATATGTTACTGTTTACTTATTGTTTTTCATGTATTTTTGGGGCACTCGGAGATCTTAAATAACTTATTAAGAATTTAATTTTTGAAGTTGGGGGAAACCGATGAAATGTCATCCTGTTCTGGAAAATTAATTTTGATTTAAGAT
This sequence comes from Halyomorpha halys, assembly GCF_000696795.3. NCBI lineage: Eukaryota > Metazoa > Arthropoda > Insecta > Hemiptera > Pentatomidae > Halyomorpha > Halyomorpha halys. The sequence goes on along the minus strand of NW_027114407.1, from coordinate 2,317,753 downwards.
TACTCAATTACAAATTTAAAAATACTAACTATTCATATAATAAGAATTTCGGAATCTGAGAATTAATGATAAGAGCTGCTGCTAGAGCGGAAGCTTGGCTATGGGAGAGCTCTGTATTCATTGGTAGCTAACGGTCCGGATGGAGATGGGCGCGGGAACCAGTCTGCTCAAGTCAGGTATCAGCGCTTCCAGGCTCTGGAAACAACTAGCAGGAGTTTAAGCGAGTGCTAGCAATAGGGAGGGAATAATAGAAACAAAACGGTGGAATACTGGGAGAAGTATGGGAGAACTGAATAGAACACAAGGGAGTATTAGGAGTGAAATTCGAAGTAGTACTGGAGGGAGTTAAGGGGATTAATGGAAGGAGGAAGAAACTCGTGTGGTGAGGAATCATGTCATTCCAGTAAAATATTAATGCCATACATCAGCTGTTCCCAAATTGGGTGCCGCTGGCCCTTAGGGGAAACCTTAAGCGTATGACAGAGGTTCCACAAGGGAATGCCTCTTTCTCAGAATATTAAAAAAAAAAAAAAAAAAAAAAAAGAATTTAGTGTGTTTCCAAATTATTACTGGTATATTATAATCATTTATTTGAAGGCGTTCAGAGATTTCAGTTACTTACTTAATTTACAGTTTCTTTTTATTTGCAGAAGGAAACACTACTTCTAAACATTTTTTAGAAAAAAAGTATTCTAAATTATAGCTGTTTCACATTTCAATACTGGAAGTCAGTCCTTACTGTCACTAACACGCATACCAAATTTATTTTAAAAAATGTAAATGTAAAATCCCTATTTTTTATAATTTAGACTCATCAAAATCAGAAACAAAAAGGAGATGAAAAAATGTTGATTTGGGGCCTTATAGGTAAAGGTAAGGTAAGGGAGGGTTTGAGACATAGACTAATTAGAATAATTACATAAAAATAGAAAAAAAAAATAGCTTTTCTCAATTAAGGCAGGTGTTAACAATGTAAAATGAGAATAATATAAATTCAAAAGTGAATGGAAAGGTTGATAGATTTAACTTCCATAATAATAATTTATACATGGACGGGATGTCTGAAATGTTGTCCAAGAAGATATTAAGGACATAAAAAGTAGTAAGGATTTTTCCTTGGAAAGAAAAGAAATAAGTAAAAAAATAATTAAGTCGGAATTTGGCAGTAAGCCACAATGAACTGTTATTAAAATGTTCACGTGAGCGAACACGTGCCTCTACGATGTAACGGGTTTCAAGTTAAGTTGTAAAGTGCACGCTCTTTGCAAAGTTGTAAGTTGTAAAGTGCCCATGGAAAACAGTTACTTTTACACTTAACTTGAGCTGGTTCTCCTTGCCACCGCGGGATTCCTAAAATTCCCTCACAGAAAGGTCGCTCTGCCACTTGCTATTTACATTCACTCACTGAGATAATAAATTATAAATTAATAAATATATGTGTGTGTGTATATGGAATGGTAAATTTTCTTCTTATTCTTTTTATAAATATCTAACTCATAATTTAAATTGGTAATGAGGTTGTTGTCACGTAAATGAAAGGTTAACTATTTACGGAACGATATATCTTGAATTGCAATATTATTCTAAAACAATATTGTTGTTGCCTTGGTACAAAATTTTGTCATATTTATAAAATGTTCAAGTCATATGT
>NW_027114407.1:2312228-2313712 GCF_000696795.3 Halyomorpha halys | reverse complement strand
TCTTAGCAAAATAAGAGTATCAGATAGGGTTATTTCCGTTGTTGGTTATTTTTTTAAATTATATTATTATTTTTTAATATAGTCAGAACTAAATAAAATAAACCAAATTTATTTTTATGTGAGGAATAATGTAGTGAAGAACATGAAAAAGTGACTTTATACTTGATGAGAAGTAATATAATGAGAATTAAAATAAATCTTTACCGCTACAACCCAAGATGGGTCAGGCGGGCAATACTTTGTATGGAAGTACTGTTACTAGACCTACTGCTTTGCAAGGGGGTGCTTTGGTCAGAATCGATCTCGGGCGCCAGATTTTTATTCAATTAAAGGTACCAACTTTATGAGGCTGGTGTGACCCGTAGGGCTCCCAAATCAACATTGCTGACTCACGCCTACAGTGAAACAGAAAATACTTATCTCCCACAGTCAGATTCGGACCCGGATTAACCTAGGAGTTAGTAGCGCAATGCCTTACAGCTTTGCCACTCTCTCATGTACTGAGAATTATGAAAAAATAATGTAAAATTAACAAAATAAAGGAGTTATATCTAAAATCATTTTTTTTTTTTTTGCCCCCTAGAAAAAAAATATAAACAAATTAAATATATACAAATAAGAAATGGATGTATATATAGAATTCCCAAAGTTCTAAAATCATAAAAGTCAAAAGTGGATAAGTAGTCAAAATAAAAATTAGAAGTGGTGAGTAGAAATAATCATTTCTCCAATAATCTTCCCCTTACATTGAATCTACAATCAACAATAAACATATCATTATTTGTTTATTATATTTTTTAAATAAAAAATATATACCCTGCTCAACCACTGGATATACAATAATTAATATTATCCTATATTGTTCCAGAAAAAAATTTCTTGTATTTATTGAATAATTTAAATCAAGTGAAAGTACTTTTTATGATTGTATAAATAATATCAGATTAATTTTTGGTATTTTAAATTTTAGCTCATTAGAGGTCATTTTGAGCCAATCGATAAAAAATACCTGTCTGAAATTGAGATATTTTCCACTTACAATAAAATATTCATAACCACAAAAACATTTATTTTAGTACATTTAAGTTAGTATCGGCCGGGCAGAAAATTGTTTTCTGTTACACTGTAGCCCTGAGTCAACTCCTGTGGGTTCTAGGGCCCTACTGGGGTCCACCCAGGCACTTAAATAAAAATCTGATGATCGAGCGTGTTTCTTGCACAACCAACAACCGTTGGTCTAGTAACATTACTTTCTTACAAAGTACTGAACCCTCCATGGGTTGTAGCGGTACAGATTTTAATTTTTTTTATTAAGTTGATGTGGTTAAGCCTCAACGGTTCTTGTTAAATTATTTTATTCTTGGTATGTCCTTGATATGTTAAATTATAAATTCTTGGTAAATTTGACTAAGATATAGTCAAATTTATTGCTGTTTCGAAATCATTTTCGTTCTGAAGAACACAAGAGATAAGCAACTCTCGCC
>NW_027114407.1:2295807-2312178 GCF_000696795.3 Halyomorpha halys | reverse complement strand
TTAACCTAGGAGTTAGTAGCGCAATGCCTTACAACTGAGCCACCCTCTCATATAATGAGAATTATGAAAAAATAATGTAAAATTAACAAAATAAAGAAGTTATATCTAAAATCATAAAAGTCAAAATAAAAATTAGAAGTGGTGAGTAGAAATAATCATTTCTCCAATAATCTTCCCCTTACATTGAATCTACAATCAACAATTGATGAAAAATACCTGTCTGAAATTGAGATATTTTCCACTTACAATAAAATATTCATAACCACAAAAACATTTATTTTAGTACATTTAAGTTAATATCGGCCGGGCAGAAAATAGTTTCCTGTTACACTGTAGCCCTGAGTCAACTCCTGTGGGTTCTAGAGCCCTATTGGCGTCCACCCAGGCACTTAAATTGGATAAAAATCTGATGATCGAGCGTGGTTCTCACCAAATCACCCCCTTGCACAACCGTTGGTCTCGTAACAGTACTTTCTTACAAAGTACTGAACCCTCCATTAAGTTGATGTGGTTAAACAACGGTTCTTGTTAAATTATTTTATTCTTGGTATGTCCTTGATATGTTAAATTATGAATTCTTGGTATGTCCTTGATATGTTAAATTATGAATTCTTGGTAAATTTGACTAAGATATAGTCAAATTTATTGCTGTTTCGAAATCATTTTCGTTCTGAAGGACACAAGAGATAAGCAACTCTCGCCATGATTGTTCTACAGTTTTGGAAATTTCCAGTACCATCTCAGATAATAACGAAACGTGACCTACTTAGTTAATTATACAGATGATCAACAATACTACACGCAACAGTGTTTTCCACGCAATAAATTATACAAATAACACTAGACCTACATCTGTACGTAATATGTATACCAGTGTTCTCTCATGTGTATTCTAAGGCGTTAAGGCGTGAAATATTATCACGTACGTTTAATTTTTGTTTTTTAAGCCAGATTTGCATTAGTTATTAAAAAAAAAGATATTCTCCATATAAATCATAATTATAAACGGATTAATTATTATACATCAATTTTACATATTTTAGAAACTATTTACATAGAGCAGGAGTGGCCTACAAGTTGATCGCGAGGCCAATTTTTGTCGATGGTTGATCGCTCGCAATGTCTGGGGTGGAATGCCATGTACCATGAAGCGAATGACTTTGAAGCGATTGTAGAACACAAAAATTTCAAGCAATAGTTTCCAACTTATTTCATATGGATCAAAAGTTATTAATTATCCATGTTCTTTTAATTCCCCTGGACGTGCGTTTTTTTGGCCCTTAAAATAATTGTTGTTTTTTACGGAGGTAGACAAGCCTTATTATCTGTATTTCAGTGCAAGTGTACTCAGCGAGCTATTGATAGATTAGCAAAAAGTAAGTCACATTATTCTTTCATGATACATTTTCCTGGCCCAAAAAAACGCAAAAGTGAAATATTGAAATCATATTATCAGTCATACTCTGCAGCTTTATAACAACTTTTTCATATTTACGAACAAATGGTATAATAACTTACACATTGCTGTTGATAAAAAATTTAAAATGCATTTTAAGTAAGTAAAAATCTATCTTGAAAAAGTGTCAGAAAATCGAATTGTTTAGGTAACGCATGTACGGAATGCTACTTTCAAAAGTTGGGTTTGGAAATTTATTTTCTTCATGAGCCATTTTATTTTTTTATTTTGAACACTTAATAAGTGATTTAAAAAATTAAAAAATAGTTTTGAACATATATATTACCTCTCAACCCATACCCCGCTGGAATGCATCTTATAATGGAACACAGTTTATAAACTTAGTATGCATTTCTTCCCTTTTAGACTACACCTATGACAAGTCGATCGCTACTCCCTTATAAGATAAAAAGTAAATCTAATAGGCAGAAACGTTGGGCACCCCTGACGTAGAGTTTGTTGTAGAGTCAAATTAGACAAAAGAAAAAAAATTCAAAACAAATCTGGTGTGGTAATAACATCACACAACTTTCACTTACGACTTTAAGTATATAACATTTAAATTGTCTGGGTCGTACTAAAGAAAACCCAGCACATTTTTCGACCAATACTGCTAAAATATAAAAAGGTAAAGCTAATATAAGAGTATACAAATGTGCAATGTAAATAAAACAGATATGAAGGTGGAGTTATAAAAAGAAATCAATATAAAAAAAATATCAAAATAAATAAATTCAAAATAGGAAGAAAGTTAATGATTAACGCCAAAAATACATTTACAGACCTATTAATTAGTAAAGAACTAAATACTAAGAATACTGAGGATGTAGTAATTGCTAGTTTGCAAGTGACAACGAATTAGGTAAAAAATTAACTATCAGATATCAGTTAAAGAAAAAATATTATTAGGACTATAAGTCATAATCAATAAAAGTAATAGCTAAATTTTAGTAATACAAGGCGAATAAATATATAATGTTAAAGGGAGCAAAGTAGAATTATTAAAACTTGAATAATATATATGAGGGTAATAAAAACTGAATGGAAAACAATTAGACAAAACCAGAAAATAGTTATATAAGCCAGAGTAAGTAAAATAAAGTTGCGGTTGTAGGAAGTGTACAGACTGAATAAAGAAACGAAAATTCGAATAGTCAGCTGGATATACATACCAACTGTACCGAGAGAGAGAGATGGGTATGTATACATACTAAATTCAGTATATAAAATATTTTTCACATTTGAAGTTTTTTTTTTCTTTTTAAGATTTTATGCCAGTTTTTTTAAAAAGTCCATTATTGACTTTTAATAAAAAGACTTTTAATGTTTATGTCTATTGCATATTTTCCCATTGACGTTTTTGTGCTTTTCTCCCATCTTTATGAATATGCAAAAACCTGAAATAATTTCAACATCTTATAAAATGAATAACTTTATTTGGAAGTGAATATCTTTTCAGTAGTTACATTGTCCTTTTGATTTGTATCCATCGTGATATAATCCGTCTTAAAATAAAATATTTTATTATGTACAAGTATTTTATTTTCACTGTCACACTGGCTGGACTCTTATCCTCAACTTATATCCTAAAACCCTACCCCCAATACAACTGTTATGTTATTGCCCAGGATTTCTTCTTGTTTTAAAACTATATTATTAATTTATTTTTCAAATATTTATGTCAATATTAAGTTTATTGTAAATTAGTAACTGTTGTAACTGTAATTTGTTTATTATGTCTGCGTAATTTATATTCATGTTTTTAGAGTTAGTTTTAGAATTTTCAAAATCAGAAATGTAGTCTTTATGTTGTTTCATTTCGTTTGCTTGAGTACGAATACTTTTAATATTATGGGCTTTAAATCTTATTGGTACATGAATATTTGTTAGTATAATAAATTTACAAAGAAATTAAGAAAATCCTGAATTAAAGTTGTACACTTTCGACGGCCATGAGTGGCATGGGAAACTGAAAATCAGGACAACCGAAAAGTCTATAATGAAATAGGACAAGTGGTTCCAATAGTTGAGGTTAGCTAGAGCTACCTCAATCAATTTGTGGTATCCGCTCTTAATGAGACCATTTCAAGATTAGGCCATTCTCTTCAGTGGTTGGATCGAAAGTCTCTCAGCACCCAAAGCACAATGGCACGGATTAGATAAAATGTCGTGCTCTATATTTCCCGTAAGTAACATATATCGAGGTCCCTGTTTCTGGCGAATAGAAAGTAGTGAGTACACGAGGAAAGTACCTCATGAAATCGTAAAACCGAGTAGACCCCCATACTGTGCAAAACAGAAGCATTTCACACCTCTGTAAATCGAAGAAAAACCTTGAGATTGCGTTATAATAATGACGTAATAATATGTGGGTCATTTCACACTAGAGGGCACTTTCAGTCTGGATGTTTTGTTGGTTTTTTTTCTCTTCATAAAAATAAAAAATGAATGAGATTTCCGATGAAATGTAGAAGATAGACAAATAGGAGATATATTTATAAATATTCAGCGGTTAATAATTATTTTGGAATTATAATCATTTAAATAATCAGTTTAATTGAACTAATTTGCTTTTTCTGAACATCATTACAGCAAAATGACTATTTCTTCTTCGGAAATGTCTTAAGGGATATCGCTGTGAATTGGCCAATCACTTGGGAGTCCGTCTGTATGTCATTTCAAAAATATAAATAAATAAACTTCAATATATTAGTGTTTACTATTTTCTAAGGATAATAAATTCTTTTATCTAATAATTTCTAAAAAATTAAAAAAAACAAACTTAAAACTCCAATTATCCTTCATTAATTAATTAAAATATTTCAGACCCCATTATTTGTCTACTTACTTTTTTTTTTTTTTTCGTACCCTCCTGAAAATTTAAATTGGTTAATGATACGTACATATAGTGAGCTATATGTACGGCTGGGTGTGATGGATCCCTTCGATTGCCTTTTAGCATTAAAAGGTTAGGTGAAGGGTCCAGTGAAGGTAGTAAACAAAGTTGGCTTACGCCAGTGGATTATTGGAACGGGGAGGGGCCGTTCCGCTGGGAAATTGTCTACTTCCAATAACTGCAGCTAGAGAGATAGAAGGAACAACATTAAATACTGCCGAGATATATCAATAAATATGGCGAGAATATAATTCGATGAAGTGCAGTTTACCAACAAATTGATGAGCTCTAACAGGAGGAATTTTTAAATTTCAAAATGGACGAAAATTGTGTCCGGTGCCAACTAATTAATTAAAAAAGGATAATTGGAGTTTTAAGGGTATTTTAATTTTCCCAGATCATTTGACAAAACGAACAGCTATAATACAGGAACAATCAAAAGTCAGACAGGCGTGACTGACTTGAATTATGGACGCCAACACTCCGACTGATGCATACATATAAATGAAATATCCAACAGTAAGGATCTTATTCAATGCCTATTTCGATTCGTAACATAAAGCTTGGCATTTGCCTGCAAGAATAAAGTGAAACGTACGGTATGAGCGAAGTACTCGCAGCATCTCCAGTTTTCAGTACTACATTCCCTTCAAATTTTGAGTGATGGAATTTCAAAATTTTCTAAGTAATCCTTCACTATAATCCTTAGACGACCAATCTGAATGTCAATCATTGGTTTTACTGTTATTCCAACTGTCCGTGTAGGGGGCCCTAAACAAATTAAAAGGGCCGTGAGGGCTTGCTAGTACAGTGGAGTGTACTAATCCGGACCATTCCATAATCCAAACCAAAATTTGAAGATTTGATTTTATGTAAGTATTACAAATAAACATGCAATGAAACCGTAATATCAAACCTTACGTCCTGAGACTCCAATAATCTAGTTAAGAATACCAAATCTCTTAATTTAAAATAAAAACCAAGCTATGTAAAATACTTCGATTTGAATACATAATCTGATAAATGTGACATAATTAAACATCGAATCAATGAAAAAGAAAAAAATGAATTTAAACAGATGAAGAAATAATTTCTGATGTCTTGGAAAGTCATGAAGAGGAAGAAGTTGAAGAAAATATGACAGAAAATACACAAATGATTAAACATGAAGAAGTTGAGCAAAGTTAAGAACATATAAGTTTTGGATATGTTTCAATAAATGCATCAAAGGGGAAGAAGAATTATGCAGTGCTGTCAGGTGTGTAATTTTCAAATTGGTTATCTATGGAAAAAATAGTTTGAGAAAAACATAATTGATGTAGTTGGCGGTTAGATTTCAAGCTAACAGCTCTGATGAAGGTTAGAAACTCTAGCCGAAACGTTGGCATGATTAAATAAGTTACATCAACTTATTTGTGTTTTATTTTGACCGCACCCCCAACCATTTTCTCCTCCTATAATTGATGTAGATTTTGTTCGTTCTTGTTTATATTTTCAGATTCTATCGCTGATGCAGATAAGGTCAAAGACCTTTAAAAAAGATGATTTTCAGTTCCTAACAAACGAAAATTTGTGATTACTTCACAATAAAATCGTTGAAAAATAAATTTCTGAACATTGACATTTTTGTTTTTAAATTGATATGTTATTTATGAAGTGATCCATTGTTTCCTTCCATTCGGTAATCCGAACTAGCTTTGTTTTAATAAGTTTGGATTAGTGAGAGTCCATTATACTAACATGTGACCTAAGGAGTTATAACAATAATACGCTTTATGCACTCCAGTCGTTGACATATGAATTTCTTATGTGATATAAGGTGAACGAGAATGGACCATGTGTTTACTGGAATACATAACGTTATCGAGGCACATTTTAGTCAGAATCAGTAAAACAAAAGACCTTTTTTATCTTTTATTGTTTTTTTTTTTTTAAGAAATTGCCTCTAATTATTTCCTTAATGGACTGAAAATAAACATAACTCTTACAAGAGATTAGGCGCTACACAAGGGAAGAACGCTGTTTGGTCAGGTAAGCAAGTAAGGTTTTAAAGATCATCATGACTTTAAAAAATAAACAACGTTCTTTTGTTATCTTCAAAAGCCAAGAAAGAAAAAGAGGTTGTGGGTTGGGAACTGGATAACGAAAAGAGAAAAAGGAGGATCACACGCAAAACTGAATTCATTTCAGAATCAACTTTTCATACGTGTTTCGTGTGAAAATCTATCAGCATTTTTCCCACTTCAGTATTCATCTTCCAAAGAAGATTTCTTCGAACATCTTCCCTACACCAATCTAATAAAATGGCGATTTGTTACATTGCCTTGAATATCACCTACTTCTCCCTGTACTTCGGTAAATTATTCCTAAGCTCTGCGTGTGATTGCAATAATTGGAATTATTTGCGAGTTTTTGATATTACCACCCAGACATAAAAAAATAAAATAAAGAAGCAAAATACGACCACACTACTTGAATATATGAAATTTGAAAAAGAACTTTATATATCTACTTAATTAAAACTGTCGATGCAAGACAACTAAATATGAACTTGTAGAGTCGGGATTGGGTGAACAAAAAATGGGGATCTATGAATCCTATGAAGATCTCATGGATATATGATAATGGATTTAATCAATTTTAATATATATAAATAATGTTTTTAATAAATTTCGTTCAATTAGGACGATTTGAAGAAATGTTTTTAGATAAGAGGTAAGTATATACAACCTTAGAACAGCTCAATGATAAAATTTATAGATGAAAAGTCCATTCGATTAGCACCTGATAGTTAATATTCCAAAGGGAGGCTTCATTCAGACCGTTACCGAACCGTACGAACTGCGAATACAGAACACACTGTTCACGGTTGGACAATCCACCTTCTGTACCGTTTCGTAGTGTACTTGTACAATTATCTGATGGCTCAGGTACCATTTTTACGCTCCACCGAACGGAAAAAAAATGTTTGCATTTCACGTCTGGTTGACCCAATCTGCAGCATGTTCTATCATCAGCAATCAGACCTGCCTACTGACCTAGTCCAACGTTCTCTTGAGTATTCCTTGATTTTACATTTCTTTCGTTTATTGTATCCAATAAAAAGAAAAGAAAAAATATTTGCGACTTATTACGTTGCTATAAACCTTTTGATGTCGATTTAAATGTCTATGGCATCAATTGCTACGAATTTAAAATTTATTGATTCAGTGAATTCATCTTCGTGTTTTGTTTTTTTACGATTTGCGGGTAAACACTACTGAATATCTAAAAACGTAAAGGACAAAATCGTTTGAAAATTAAATTTTCCTTTAGAATCCTTACATCCATGCAGAATAATATGGATAATGACTTTCGGAAAATAGTTTGATTATTGTTTATGGCGACTTATGCCTTTAAGACCCATCCAATCTGAAATAATTACTGATATAAAATCATTTTAGAATCAGATTCTCCATCAGAATCCTTCATTGAAAATATCTTTTTCCATTTGAAAATCCAGAGTTAAATGCCTAAGAGAAAAACTTGAGGGTCAATTTAGCTTAGTGGGCTGCGCTGGTCAGTCAAAAGGATGGGTCCCTATGGGATACAAAAAAAAATTCTTAGACCAAGAAGGAATTGGGAAGATTGAAGAAGAGAAGAACTAGAAGAGTTTGTAACCTCTTCTAGTTCTTCTCGTATACTTCACTAAAACCTACCACAGTTTATTTCTAAATTCTCAAAGCTCCACAAAAAAGTAGGAGTATATAGAGTTTTTTTACATTCCCTCTCAGACCTTTTATCAAAGAAGAATTTATTGAGATACACACTGCGATCTCTAGGAATGGAACAATAACCTTACATAAATAAAAGAGATATTTCATTTAGTTAACAGTGATTTACCTCAATCAAATTCTATTTTCTAATTCTGAAATAATTAAATCGTTAACAAATCTTAGAACTTAAAAAGTCTAACGCTTAACAGTATTATGGATTTATTATATTTTACAGAAACAAAAAACAATAAATATAATATTGTGTATTTTAGTCTCGTGCTAAGAACAGCCATCAAACCAAATTAGAGACCATTCAATTCAATTTTATTTCAATGACGGTTCCTTTTGTCATCCACATGAATTTCGAGCCATTATTCGGTTAATGAAGTACACGTTGTCATCTATTCAACAAGTGTATTGATAAGTTGTTTATAATTACAATTGGAACAATTTAACAATTCGTTGGTAATAAAATCAAATCATTGTCAACGGAGTGTGAACAATATATAAATTATGTTGATCCTTTTTAGTGCATGAAGAATCAAGTGTTAATAAGAATACAAATTCATTTAATAAAAAAGTAGAAAGAAAAAATATCCTATTTATTTTATTAATGGAATAAAAAGGCACTTTATGACTTAAAATAGTTATCTATAATCTCTGGACTATGGATGACTGTATCAAAGGACATATGGTGAATCAGAAGTGGGAAGTTAAAGGATTTTTCACTTTAAATTAATACTCCTACCACAAGCTGTCCAAGAATGGGTTGTAAAAAATCTACAAACCCACGCACACACTTAGAGACCTTTTGAATGCATCACTCATAACCGAGTGAAGACAAAACTTTAAAAGATAAGGAGGAAATAAACGTCTTTCGAAATCGCAGAGATAACAAGCGTACGCTGTGGGATATGGCTCTCGCTCTATTCGCGTTTCGTAAATTCCTGCCCACATTCTGTCTCATTCCATTTTTATTTCTTATATACCATTGTATATTATTTGCATATCATTATTATAATTTTTTTTTCTATAAAGGCAAGACTGCTTAAGACTTAAATATAATTATTCTTTCAATATAACCGTGATTGAGGAATGTTTCAATACATATAAACAGAAATAAAAATATATACTAATATAAACAGAATTACATAATCAATTAATTAAGTGCTAATGTTAATTGTTTACTGAGCCATACTTATAAGTTGAATCCATAATACTTCAAAACCTCACATTTTTCTAGAAAATAATTAAGATCTTTAATAGCTTTGCTAATATCAATCACAATGTTATATAAAATATTATTTTATTATAGCAGTATAAATGTTTGGTATGAGAAACATTAAATTATGAAGAAGAAAATTATAATACAGAGCAAAAAAAAAATTGCATATTTAAAGAATTTGCTAAATAATATAAAATGTTGGATTAATAATACTTATAGGTTTTGTATAATTTGCCAAACGATATACTCAATTACAAGATTTTTGAAATGCACTGTAGCTTAAAATTAATAACTAAATAAAAACAATCAACTCATTCGAATCAACTAGCTCAAATTTAATTATTAAAATAATAACATTTAATCGCCTTAAATATTTATTTTATTTTTATATTTTTATCACAAAATTCATAACATGTTCTTAAAATGACAACCAATTAATTAAGATTCCGGTAATAATAGTACCAATTAGTTGTTTTTTTTTATGATATGGTCTGTTTTTCATTTTACCAAAAAAAAAAAAATCATCGAAATTATTAGGAGTACGTCTTCTAATAAAAATATCATAAAATTTGAAAGCAGTTAGTTCAAATAGTTATTGGTAGAGGCTAGTCAATGAAAGTACTGTTACACAAATTACAACATTGAATTGTATACAATTAACTTCACAAAGGTCAGTTAGATAATCAACGTCCATATGCATAATTACTCATTCATAATTGCATGTATCAATTAGCAAAATAACGAGTTAAATATTAAAGATGAACAATCGATTAATTAGTGATAAGGCGAATTGTAAAGATAGAATTTGAACTTTTTGGAAGGAGCAAACACATTCCAATGTACGGTCGTAACTCCGCATCGGGGAAAAAAAAATTCTATTCACCATTTCAAGGCCGAGAACTTAAAAGAGATTTTTAAGGAACCAACCACGAAGAATTATAATGGTCAATATGAAATATTTAAGAAAAATTTAAAGTAGAAATCGAAATTAAGATATACTCGCAAAAAAAAAAAAATTAAATAAATATAAAGAAAGAAAAAAAAATGAGTGAATTTGTTTCTATCTTGATAAAGACATTCCTTCGAAACACGTTATCCTTTTACAACGCTTCGAATTCTTGTTACTGAAACCCGTTAGGAGCTATATTTTATAGAAAACTCCTAGCTATATCCAATCTTATATAATTATATTTAATGATAAAGAAATGTTCGTTATAATAAAAACAATTAGAGTATAATATAAATTTAACTGAGAAATATATTATCCTAAAGTACTAGAGTATAGTCAGTGATAATGAATTAAATTTGAGAAATGCATGCATTGTTGTAATTATTTAAAATGATGTTTAGATTGTAAAAGTGCATTCGATAGTGTATGTTATATAGGGCAAAATATGCCCGGAGTAATTGAACCAAGTTTGTATGTGATAAACCTGAATATATGATAGATATATTGTTATTATAATTGTATATATAATATATCGTTAATTTGTAAATTGCCTACCTGGTGCAGTGTAATCCAGTACAGGCGCGAGAGGCTCAAACAGCAAGCGAGAGAGTGAACCGCAGACTGTCGAGGAGTGGTCTGGAGCATAACGGTCTGCCCATCCCCCACCATTCCCTCTACTTCTAAACACTATCTTTTATTATTTCACTAAACATTTACATTCCCTCTCTCTTCTTTCCATATTAATTATAATTAATAATATATTAACTAGAATAACTCAATCTGCGATCGAAAGCAAAATGATTATAGTTTAGAAAAAAATCAGAGGGGGAAGAGTGTTAGTGAATAAGAACGAACAGATCTGACAGTAATGACTGAAGGAATTATACAGATGAAAATTTTTTTTTTTTTTATACATTTCTGGTATTCGGTTTTTACGTTTAATTTTTAAGGAAATTCTTCATTTATAAGAAAAAAATACTGGCATGATCCTTATAGAATTGCTAAAGAATTCAAGAATGTCAACCCAAACTTACTTATTTTCAAATTAATAAATATGATTATCTCAATGTACCTTATATTACTCATAAAGTCTTTTTTTGTAATATGTTCTTCTTCGTTTCAATCAATAATAAAACCTCCCCCATGTACTGTACCATTGTGGGTTTCCCGCAAGGACCATGCTAACATCCAATATTATTCAATTTATTCATTAATAACTATCCGAAACTGAAAAAGTTAATACAGCCCTCTTTGCCGATGATACGTTATATTCCTTGTCTCACAGAATTGACACAATCATTAATCGACTGAAGGTATCTTTTTAAAAAAAAATCGAAGTACCTTAAAAAATGAGGATTACATCTAAAGATTGAAAAAACAGAAGCTAAAATTTAGACAAAACGTGGATCTCTAACATTGTTTTGAGCGATATTACGCAAAATACTTATTATTTACTATAACAAAATACTTACTATTATTTAAATATGATTATAAACTTAAGCAGCATAGCAACTAAAAATTAGAAAACGCAAAGAAAATAATGTACAAAATGTTCTCACATTTTAATAAAATATCAGAAACATCCCAAAAAATAAATGGATACTCTACAAATAAGTACTCAGACCTATCCATGTCATATGCCTGTCCCATATGGAGCTTCACTAATTTAACCAACTTAAAAAGATTATAATTATTCCAAAAAAATGCCAGAGAATTGTAAACAATTCATATTATGCAAAAATGACAAAGATACATTCATAACTAAATATAGACGTCGTACAAGAATATATATACACATTGCCCCATAATTTCTTTCAGTCTTTCCCAAACTCTTCTACAAAAACCCTTTTGTAACTGAAATAGGAAATTATAAAAACACAAGGGTACGGAGATATAAACATATATTGTTTATATATACACATACACTACTGCATATACATATATCTGCTACAAAATTCATCAGTAACGACCTATATTTAATTTCATTTCAGAACTGTTTTGTGTATTTTTTTACCAAAATGTAAAACATTGTTCATATGCAAAGAAAATTGGATTGTACAAGGGAGTATCCCAAAACAATGTAGGATTAATTGTATACATTATATTTAGGAAATTATACTAAAAAACTAGAAGTACAACTAGTACCAAAGACTTAGAAGTTATTTGAAAACAATGTACACGCAAACTGTGCGACCTTTAACCTCCCCCTAGGGTTAATCCAGTCGGGCATCGAAGTAGGGTCAGCGTCCTTAGTATGTTAAAAATAGTCTTTTTATCACAAAAAAAGATGATATATATATATAAATGTATTTTTACCCATATAGGTTGTAATATATTCTAATAAGCCAATTTTATGATTTATTAAGACAACAGTAAATATTGAGGGCTTAGAGACACAAGCCTATTTTCTACTTCCTTTTCCACATGTCTTTCTTTCTTTTAGAGGACCTAAAAAGGGTCAGACGAAACGACAGTAAAACCACCGATAGAATTTCAGATTTAGGGTTAAGAAAAATGATCGTAATTCAGAATTTTCTCCGTAATCCATCAGCCTTCAGCTTACAATGTGAACGTCCCTTTTGGACTGACCATGTCTGGGTGGGTCCCTTTAGAGAGAAGTACTTTCCTTTATCGATAACCTTTATTTTGTTGATATGTTTTCTAAATTATTCCAATTATATTAAGTGTAACCTGTCAGACATTACACAATTTATAGTTTTTCAAAATTTGGTTGATGATTCTGAAAGGATTCATTCTCGTCCATCATGGAATTCTAGTATTTTTTCTAAAATTGTAGGTTGACATTTCTTGATTTGATTTTAAACAGTATCCTCTTGTTATTTTGGGTCCGTAGATTCTTCACATTATTCTTCGGAACATTTTTCTAGATTAGGGATACAGACCATTCCTGTTGTTTATGTTTCAATACCAATTGTACTGTACACTGCTTATGTAAACCCATTAAAATTTGGAAATAATATTCGTGAAACTGTTATTTAACTTTATATTAATAGCTCAAAATGTTTATTAACGTACACCAGGACCTTTGGTATGGAATCACCATTTCAGCTTGTATGTAACCGAAAGATATGTAGAATAATGACGTACAGAGGGCAAGAAATAAAGAATTTAGCCAATGTAAGGAATTCAGGAAAATGTAATAGAATGTGAAGATGTTGATCACACGCTCTTAGTGATTTCAGATTCGTACATTAATAATCACACAATAATGTGATATAAAAATAAAATGTATGAAATATTGAGAGGAAGGGAATCCACAGCATGGTTTTGTTGACTTCGGCCATTTGGAGCCAAAATGGCGATATAATGGTGTCTGAAGTTATAAAGATAACAGTGAGCCTTGTAGAAGAAACAAGACCTTCCGTATCAGAATTGTAAAGCTATTAGGATTTCGATCCACTTATTGGAACTTTGAACTCGAGGGAGGTCTTTGAAAACAGTTTTAGTTCATCGCCACGGTTCAAAGCGTGAAATTACATCTTCATCAACGTCCACGGCTAGATCAATACTGGTTAAAAAAAAAATAGAAGATAATTTAAAAAAACAAAACGGATTTAGGTGATATTGGTTCAGTGGCTGAACTAATAAAACCACCCCATCAATGAAATTATACCAATTATTTTATTTTATATAAAAAAAATGTAATTGCTTGTATTGTTTATCATTTTCCAAGTGAGCGTGGAAGTATGATTTCCAACTAAATTATTGAACTCTACAGCGAATAATTACTAAAATTATAATTATTGTACATTGTATTATTTAATTATATTAGCTGTGATGATATTTTCATAATTCTCCTCAACAAATTCCAACAGTTTAAAGTTTATTTAGCATTAAAAATCCCATTATGATTTAGGGAAAATATGTTTAAAAAAGAAAAACAGTGACAATTGCACATAGTATTTTTATGAAGATTAAAATAAGATGTAAAACCCCCGAGGAACAAATTACCTCAGTAAATAAACAGTGGGAATGAACACAGTTTTAAAAACATTATCACAATCACTTCCAGGAGTTGTATATTTGAAAATAAATTTCAATATTGTGACTGGGGTGAATATGAAAATACCAAAAGGGTGAAGCTTAACAATATATATAATATATATATATTGGAAGAAGATAAAGGTACCAAAATAGTAAAAAAATACTATTTATTGTTAACCAACGTTTCATCCCACTTCAGGGCCATATGAAAGAACAAGATACAAACATTTTAGAATTAACAGATAAACAAGAATTAACAAAAAAAAATTGTTATGTTTATAAAGTATATAAAAAGAAATAATAGCAGAAATATAATATAAGAAATAATAAGTAATAAGTTATTAATAAATATAACCAGGTAATCATTTATTTATATATGAGTGACTTATTTCCAGTCTACCTACATCTATACTTCCTTATATTGCTGTTATTCTTTCTTTTTATAAACTTTATAAACATAACGATCTTTTGAAATGTTTCATTTTAATATTCGGTTAATTCTGAGATATTTGTATCTTGTTCTTTCATTCAGCCCTTACGAAGCCCTGCGAAATTTTGGTTAATAATAAATAGTTTTATTTTACTATTTTGATACCTTTATTGACCGCCACCCGCACTATCTCCCTACAATGTATATATATAAAGTATGGTTCAAAAGGTTTCATTTTTTGTCTTTTTGATTGATATTTAATAATTTTAAAAAAACACATAGTACAATTAATTTTAAAAAATAAAAAAAACCTGAAAACATAGGAATAAAGTTTACCGTTAACCAGATGTATGGATTAGAAATCGTCAAGAAAAAAATATATATGGACTAAAAAAGACGGGGAAACGCGTTTGATAACGAATCGTCACGTTATTAGCGAGTTGGTGGCGGTATGACGGAGTTTTGTAAATCGGTATTAGGTCATTTTATTCCTCATTAAAAAAATCTCTGGAACACGCCCAATAAAGTACACAGTATTTTAAAAAATCTTGCAGGCAAAGAATTACCGAAATGATTAAGGTACTGAGGGTTGTAAACAGAGAGGCACCTCTACTACCTTTCCCGTGTATGCTTTCAATGATATAAATACGAGTACGTTAGATTGATGATCAAGCTAGGTCATAAGACTTTGTCAAGGAATCACTGTGTTTCTTTGAGCTTATTTCTGTAGTAATACTTTGGCTAAGAGGATTAAAGACCTTTTCCTTGGACCAGAGAAAATTCAACCAAAATAAAAAAATTCCTTATCTATTTCCAGTTTAAATATTTAGAGAAAGTGGTAGCAACAGAAGTTGATCGCTTTCCACAGATTATAGAAAATGGGGTTAGCTCTATTGGATTCGTTTTGCTCCAACTCACGATCTTAAACCAAGTACGACATAACTTTTTATTGTTTGTCTCATTCTTTCAATCCGTGCTATACCACAGTGCAAGAATAAAATAGTAATTAACAGTTAAGAATCAGATAGATCATTTCTTCTATTTTGTTTTGTTCTACTGTACATTTGCTTCCTAATATTCCATCCTCACTTTCTGCGGTATTTTTCCTAGAAGGTAGGAACAGAATAACAGGAAAACGATAAATGCACCCAATGAAATCAAATAGCATAATGTTGCAAAATGTGTTCATTTGTGTAAACTAATATATTAGAGTAGATGCGTATACATGAGAGTTTTGAAATTGGGGATACAGTTTGCTAAAACAGTATTTAGGAAGGGAAAGGATAATATATAAAATTTCCCATCTTACCAGAGGTCTGGGAATTTGCTGTTTTTCTAAACATATGTGGAAAACTGACAACTTCGGGATAACGTTTTTGAGCAGCTTAGAATATAATAATTTATTTGGAAAATGTTTTGCCGCAATCTTCGCAATTATAGAGGTCTTAAAACCTCAGATTAAAAACAAAACAAAAAGCTTTAAAATGATGAATGAAGTGAAGTTCACCATTAAAAGATATAACTTTTTTTTTTTACAATTTTAATCTTATATTATAAATTGTTCCGTACTCTCGTCGTAAATCAATAGACTTTTTCATTATATTAAATGTCAAGGAGGGGCAGGGATGCATTTTATATCCGTTCCATAATCCCTA
>NW_027114407.1:2292494-2294149 GCF_000696795.3 Halyomorpha halys | reverse complement strand
TTTGAAGATAAATTCCAAAGGAATATATTTTATTTAAATGAGTTCTTATTTATCTGTCCCATTCAAAGTATAAACTTTTGTAAACTATTTGTTTACAACTATTCGTTCTTTTTTTACCGCAATCCTGATCATCTTCTTATATTTAAGTTTTACAGTCAACTTATATATATATAAAAAAATTTTTAATATCTTTATTGAAATTTATAACTGTATATTACATAATACATATGGTAAATATGATCTTAGTTAAAATGGAGGCATGTAGAACAACTACCCATTGGTAGCACTCTACTATATATAAATTTAAATTTAGAGTTTTATTCGTTAATATTAACTACAATTGTATTATGTTTTTGAATCAAAGATGTTAACTTATTGTACATGTACTCTAGTATAATTTGCAAAAAAAAAACAAAAAAAAAACAGGTTATTAATCCATCAAGCTCAAAAGAACAAATTTTACTGGAGTCAATATTTGCAAAGATATTTATCTTATGGAGCTCAAGAAGCTCAAAAAGGAACATTTATAGAAAGGCTATAGAGTAGAATCTCTAGCATCACGATTTTTTTCCTGACTTTATGCATATCCTTCCCTTTCCCAAATAGTGAATAATGAGCCAAATATAATAACAGCCGTAACAGTTTCATAATCCATTAGTAGTTCAGTTGTATCCCTTTTAATTATTTTTGTTAAATACACTTTCTTTCTTTTTTAAGTTCAAGTATGTTTAGAAGATTTAATTGTATTTGTGAACTCAGTTCAATTTAGATCATGTTAACATAGTATAAATGACAAGGACAGATTGTCCACTAAGGGGCCCGGCTCAGAGGCTCACAATACTAGAGGGAATAAACAAAATATTCATTTAAATAATAAAGAAAACTTTTATGATGAGTTAAAGAAGTCTTCATACTAATAAGTAATGATATTATGCAATAAAGCTAAAATTTTCATTGATGTTATGAAGGGCAAAAACTCTTTCTATTAGGAGTGTATCATCACCCCATGAGCCACACGATACACAGAGCCTATTTACTCCTACAATAATACTGTTAAAACTAGTAAGAATCAACTGAGAAGTACAATTAATTCAAGATGGACTGATTGCTTTATCACTGATAAAGTAATTAATGATTTTTCTCATAAAAAAAATCAAAAAAAAGTACCTATCACTCATAGATATTCAGTACTTTTTTTTTAACCTTGGTTATTTTTTAAATCTTAAACATAATAATGTTTTTTACATATGAGGAGAAGATGTTTTGGGGTGCAGTAAGAGAATGACACAAATAAGTTAAAATATGTTTTAACTTATTTCTGCTACTCTCTGACCGCGCCCCCAACCATCTTCTCCTCATATATATTATCCACGTTCAACTATCTTCTCTTCATTAAAAACATTTTTGTTAATCCTCTTATCCTGCCTTCTAGTAAAAAATTAAAACACAATAGTGCTAAATTCATTTATTTTTTTATTAAACATTTCAGAGAAACTGGGCCCCACTCTTCAGCTTCTATAATTTAATATTCTTTTAAAATTGTCAACTTCACAATTGTATCCAATCAATTGAATCAATTCCTAAATGTTTATTGGAAAAAAACATAGTCAAATAAATGAAAAAGTATGCTAATGTAAGTATCCTATTCTATACAA
>NW_027114407.1:2286771-2291454 GCF_000696795.3 Halyomorpha halys | reverse complement strand
AATGCGAAATCAACATACCCATCATTATTTTTTTTTCGAATTATAACTTAATTTTACCTGGAATAAATGAGGAAATGGGCAATTAGCACTTGAACTACACAAAACACTGGCATGATTTGTTTCAGTTACTTTTGGAGCCTAAAGCAACTCTAATTGCATTGTCCAGTCCCACTAGTACCCTTTCGCGCCTCAATGTTTGAGATCGGCAGTACACCAGTGTTACCAGGTCGCCAATAGAATTGAAAAAATCTGTTAGTATTCGTACCTTTTTTTTTTTTTTTTCAAATCTTACCACTCGATTATATTGCCGGTCTAGGGTCATTATAGACAGGGTAAAAGGAAGATTAAAATATTTTCTCAGAAAAATCATTTATCTATTTTCCATCTTCTAAGTATTAGTAAGGATAATAAAATCGCTGGATGTTAAAAGGGCTAGGATTATATAGGAACCCATACATGGTTAGCAGGAATGGCAGTAAAACCGAAAATGGACATATTATGGAAAATGGACCGAATATGGACACATGGATTGGTCGTATAAGGGTGATTCTGAAGGAGTTTCGAGAAAATTTTGAAATTCAATCATTAAAAATTTGAAGTACTACTGAAAAAGTGGAAGGAATGCTACGATTTCTTCGTTCATATTATACATTTCACTTTACTCATTCCAAATTAATGGCTAAACAAGTTTTGAATGAATCGAAAGAGGCAATGCACAAGAACTCGATTTCTGCTGGCTGGTTGACTCCTATGTCTTTTAAGCTTTGTAGTCTCCACTAGGAATAGAAGGCGTCGTCTGGTTACTGTGTGGTTTTAGTACCGTCGTATAAGAAATCAACTTAATGATCTTTGTCACTGTTAACAAAAACAAATAAGAAGCGGGAATTTTTCCATCTTTGTTATGGACAGCAGAAAAAAAGTCCTTTATCGACTTCATGACAGCGGTTCCAAATACTTTTTCGCCACAGCACCCTTGTCGAATTAAAATATTTCGCGGCACCATTGTCAAGCTTAACCAAAATGTCCGCACAATTGTTCATGGAATGGTTGAGTATATAGGAATAGGAGAAAAACAGTGCAAAGTGAATGCTACAGTGCTCTGTATTTCTATGTAAACTGTTGTTCGGGATGCTAGGATAATCTTTGGTATATAGCAGTATATTAGTAGCTACTTTAATCTGAATTTTTTTTTTGTAATATTTTCAGGAAGTGGCATTCGTTTGCCGCATCCTCGATATACGCTAGGGTCACCCCAGGGTGCCGTGGCACCCTATTTAGGTACTGCTGCTTTAGACACACTCCTGCTGCAAAATATTGACAGGTCTGAAAAAATTGTCTTAAAACTCACGATATAATATTGGGTACTCCTATTTTGGGGAGGAATATTCTCAAACTTTCAATATATTATGGCCAAAACAAAATTTTTAAAATTTTTACCAGTGTGAGGGGTCCTTGATATAAGTATGTATAACAATTTTTATTGTAGTATTTATAAATTGCTAACAAACTTGGCAAAATATTAAATAAATAACGATCAAAAATATAAATCATTTAGTCTGACTAAAAAAATCTTTTATTTCAATGTTTGTAAACAGAAGGTACAGAGCGACACAATGAGGTTAGACCTTAATAATCTTATTACCGCCTTCGCTTCCCGCCACAACACCTTACTTTTCTATCTTTTATTAAAATATTCAGTCTTATTCTGATATAAGTGCGTTTAGGTTGTGTCGTATAGAATTGTTTATTATTTCAAAACATATGAAAGTGTTTCACCATATTTTAGTAAATATATACATTTCATTTTAGTGAAAGTTTTACTTATCTATTTACTCGTTTTTATGTGATGAGGGAAAAAAATGGTTTATTCACAAATCTTTCAAAATTATTATTTTCTCATTTGATTTAAAACTAATATTTAATTCTATAAATATGAAATTTAAAATGAAACCAATCACTTTTATGTATAACTTGAAAAATAATTTTTAAAGCTAAAAAATTATTTCAAATATTGCAGAAAGTTGATAGCTTGACTAATAATCATATTTAATTATATGAATTAAAAATTAATATTTCTTACAAACTTTTACTTATTATGGATCTGTAACTTCATTAAAAAACTTTCTCTTGATTTTTAGCAAATCATTTTAAAATTTCTTTATTTTTAATTTTTAGCATTAGGTTCTTTTTTTTAGATCTATCGAGTACCATAAGTTTTTTTAAAAATGTATTTTGATAAATTTAGGGTAGGATTAGTTGTTTCAAAAAACAGATTGCTTTCATGTTGTAAATAGTAGTGATGGGTTGGTTGTTTTGATATTAAGGTGTAAAACCTGTTGGTTATCAAGGCCTGAATTGTAATGATCTTCAGTATCTAACAACTGCTCTTTCCAATAAATCAAGCTTCTCATTGTATTAAAATAACTATGGGTGTTCATTATTCTGTTAAATTATAACATCTAACACACAATACTCTCCCCAGACCATAAATACACTTTGCTCAACCATATTTCACAAAGCCTTAGATTTTTTTAAAAGTTAACGCTGTATTTTTATCCATTGAAATAGTCAATTAATCCATATAGAACCTACTATTGCTAGGTGGTCTTAATATTAATATGGTTTATCACTTGCAACCTTTTTTCGGTTCTGTGTCTTTCTGTGATAAATGATTATTTGTTGTGTTTCTAACTTCAAATCCAAATCAGTGCAAGTAACTTATCACCATTGTTGATGTCACATAAAATCCCGAATATGAAATCATAAGTTTATTAGTAAGTTTTATTTTTTAAATGCCTTAGCAATAGTTGCTAAATCTTAATTTCAAATTGAATTTTTGACCATGATTTGAAATTTCATTACGACATGGTTTGTAAAGAATTAAAATGTCAATTTCTGTGCAATTTTTGCAGAAAATCATAGCTAAATACACAAACGCGAGAGTACCTATAAACAACTAATTTTTTTTTGCCATTTTTTTGCCACAAAAAATTATTTAGAAATGTATAATACAAATGTAATTGTAAAATATTAAGAGTAAGAGTTGAAGTAAATGAATTATAAAAGTTTGTAGAAATGAACTGTCTATTTTTTTCTAAAAATTAATACTTTACTGAAACGTAGTGATTAAATTTATACTTTTACTTCTGAAAAATGTACTTTTTCATTTGACTTAAAAGTGAATGATTTAATTTTAAATTCTACATACTATATATTTTTTTCTGATTAGTAAAATAATTTTAGCTAAAAATAAAAATAAATTTGGTGATAATAAATTATTTGTTTAAACATTTTTATCCCTCAGTTTAAATGACATTATTGTTCAAGAATGAAGTTACCTACACCCAGTATGGAATTCTTACCTGTTAAAAAAAAGGTATGTTATCTTTCTTTCCAGCTTTAAACTTAAAACTTATTAATAAAATAAACTTATTTGTGCACAAATAAGTAAGTTTTGTTTATTTGTGTGTTTTCTGCTGACTACACCCATCTTCTCCTCATATTAATCTATGGTCGACTAATAATACCTTATTAATTCATTTATGTTCACCTGCAATGATTATTCATTAATTGCAGAATTTTTTTTTAAATTTCTTCATATAATTTTAATTTTTACATTTTCTAAAACATGAAAAATAATGTGTATATTAACATAACAACTTCAGTAAAGTGAGGCTTTAACTAAAGTATTGATTCACAAAAGGTAAATTCAGACCATGGAAATACAGGTCTCTGTGGAGGACCTAAGGAAAAACAATAAGAATGCGGAAAACACTACAATCAGAAAAAACTTGTACTGAAGATCATCTGAGACAGTGAAAGGTTGTCCTAGGTTGTCCGATCATGTCTCTCAAATCCCAGAGAACCGTGGGGCAAAGATCACATTGGAATGTAACATTAAGAGAAGGAGTTCCTCAGGGAAGACCCAGGAAGACTTGGAAGGAAGGCGTCAAGGAGGCCTTTGACAGAAGATGTATCAACTGGTGGAGGAGGGGCAGATGTTACAGGATTAAAATTTATAGATTTAGCTCAGCAATTAGATACCTCCCTCTGATCAGCGGTAGAACAGGATACGATTAAGGAAGGAATGAAGGAGGCACTGATACTGCATAAATATAAATAAAAAAATAGCATTAGATTAGTGTACTAAATCAGATTAAGTTTAACTTTTTCATTAAAAAAAGTGGATGAGATTTATTATTTCTATTCTTGATTTATTACTATTATTCTATTTCTTTCCAATAGAGGTATTTTATAATAATAATAATATGTTCCCGTTCTCTTTTTTTTTACCATCACTAAATGATAAAATGTAAAAATATAGATTAAAATTTATTCTTAATTTAAAACAAATTTGATCCTTTTTTTCTCTCAACTTTATTCTCTACAACTTTTTCAACCTTTTGAAGGTTCTGTTTTAAGTTGCAAATGGAATGAAAGAAGGAAGCAAAGTGTTTTATAAAAGGTTTAAATCTAGGAAAAAATTATTTAGAAAAGGTTATATGGGACAAAGGCAATTAGCCTGCATTTTTAAGATTTGAAAAAGGAAATGACATCAATATGAAGGTATCCTTGAAAATGGCCTGGGGGTCGAAACGTTGTAAAGAATAAAGTTGAGAGAAAAAAAAGGATCAAATTAGTTTTAAATTAAGAATAAACTAAACCACTCTCAAACACGAATAT
>NW_027114407.1:2253774-2286721 GCF_000696795.3 Halyomorpha halys | reverse complement strand
GATTGTAAAGTCAACAACTGAGAAAGCCAAGCATAAACAGCATAAAACTCATTGTTACATTAATTACATAAAGTGTTAATAATGGGTGTAATATTTGATTTCCTGAACATTTATGCAAATGTTATATATCTCCCTTGTTTTCTACTACAGTCTTCAAATATTATAAAACTACTTACTCTCTTTTAATTATAGGTATAGCATTTCTTTATCCATGATGTTTTTTTTTTTTTTTAATATTCAGTTCTAAACTAGTTAGATCTAACCTTTTGATTTCTTTATGCTATTCCTTTTATTCTTTTTACTTTACCTTTTAATTGGTTTATATTAATATATGTCAAGACAATCTACATTCAATTTTTTTGAAATTAATTATATTTATTGATTGTATTCAGATTTATTTAAATGTACTAACATCCTAGAAACATTGTATATAGCTACTTTAAAGTAAGTATATTATTGGTACTAAGTCAAAGTGGTGTATCTGCAAACTTTTTAATCTAGGGTTTTATTGCATTTAAACTTGTGTTTCTATTCTCTTCATAATACCAAAAGCCCTAACTGACTAATTGATATATATTAAAATTAGAAATAATCTGCCACCTTAAATCTGTGTTCATAATTAAAACACTATTACCTAAAAAATGTTCAGCTTTGTGCTGATGGTACTTGCATAAGTACCAATTGAAAATAGATAGGATTTGCCAATAATACAGACTATAAACTATTGGTTTGTCCATCCAGGTGACTCTTTTTCTGATTTCAGTTTATTTAATTTACGCTACAAAACTAAAATATAAAAACCAATAGTTTAATTGGATAGAAATAATTGTAAGATGGATAGACAGATGTAATTGTAAATATGAAAACAGTATAACCATATTACAAGATGATATGGTTGAAAAATTTCAAAACTCAGTAAACACTCACTTGAGAGGTAAATCTTCAAAATACAAAAATAAATACTGTTTTTATGCATGGAAATCACTATTACATTGAAGTAAAAATCTTCAATGATGTACCATACCATTTAAAAATAAAAAGTTATGAAAATACTTTTTAAAGATACCTCACAGAATACCTTTATAATAAAAAAAATAATAATAAAAAAATAAAGAAGACAACATTAATTTAATTTTTAGGTGTAGAAAGAATACTGTACAAAAATTTATGTGATATCAACCTTTTAATAGTCATCAAAATATGTTTAAACATGTACATAGTTAAGTGCTAATTAAATTAACTCTAGTGAAGAATATCAGAGCAACCAGAGTTCAACTGACACTCTCAAGTTGTACTTATTAGAGTAGAAATTCCCAAACTGGGTTCTAAGTATATAACTCTAAAACTAAGTCTAATCAAAGACAAATTGTAAAAAATGTTAAAGGGTACAATGAAAGTGAAACAAAGAAAAATAATTGATGTAGATTTAATCAGATATTAATAAATTAAACTCTCAACAGCTTTTGATGTGTGTATACAACAGTGTCAATTTACTGGATATCACCCAACCGGACCGCCAAGTATCCTGACTAATCTTGATTTTTCTAATCAGGATTTTTTCTAAACATATTTCTGAATTGAACATGTAATAATTTCTCGACTATTCAACTCTAATTTTAATTGTTTATTATTTACTAGTTGAAGATTTTGTTTATAAATTGAAAAAGCTACCTGAATGCAAAGAATGTCATATTACAGATGTAACAAATTAAATTTCTATAAAGCCACCAAATTTTTCAAATTTTAAGTGAAGATGAAATATTATTGAGTTTAACTGCAGAAGAACCTGAACTCAATAAAGAAAGTGAAACGCCAGGTGAAAATTATTAAAGCCAGGATATGGCCATTTTAACAACTGAAAAATTAACCGTTTGTATGTTAAATATTACAATAGGAGTATTTTATATTACCAGTTTGTTCTGATATGTAACTCTTGGATACCTTAAATCTGATTAATATTGAAGCTATCAAACTGATAAATGTAATGTGACCACTGTTTTGATTTCATTTGAAATAAATTTATAGTTACATTTTTTTGATTAATAGAATTTTAATTGATTATAATTTATTTGAAAATTGTTCAAGGGTGGTTATGATGACTGAATATTTTTATCTGAAAAAACCCCCCAAAAAAACAATCTGAACGTTTTTTTCTTTTATGAGTGCCTATTGTTTTTGTAATATTGGTATTTCTGTATTAAATTGTAACATATGGGAATTGGATTTAATCACCTATAAACTATCATTCCTCCCTTATGAACCTATTCTACAATATATTTCTATAATTGCCTTTATTCTGGTTGATATTTTAATTTTTTATTATCTAAATAAAAACATGTAAAATATCATAATGATTTTATAATACATATTTATATTATTCTTGACAGAAAGGGAGAAATAAATTATTTTATTATTTAATTTTTATTAACTTAAAATAAAAAAGAATACCACAAAAATAAATACTTGATTGATTTCTTATCACATTAATGTAATGCAATCTATTGCAATTTAATATTTACATATTTCACCGCTATCTTAAGTAAGGGGCGCTAATAAATAAATAAAATATTATAAATTAAATAAATAAATATATATGTATTGTTATGATTTAAAGTTTCATTTCCTATTACCCGATTGAAGGCACTGTCAAGTTATCAAAGACAATCGAGAAGTAAGAAAAAAAACTGTTTAGAAACATAACATAATAACATTTCTTATAATCATGGTATAGATATAGTTAACTCTTGAAAATCTTAAATATTAACTATTAACAATATTTACAATATTAATATCACATTTTACGTTTAAGTAATTTTCAACATTCACAATAAAAAACTGTTTGAAAAGTACAATCAAACATGTTTCAATCTCGAAACAATGAATACAAACGTAGAATAACAATAATGAAACTATTCATAGTTTATTTTATTTTTGTTTTGCTAAATAATTAAGTTTTGTATATACAATAACATATACATTTAATAAAAAAATAAACAGAAATAGCAAAATGAATTAGAGGTAGAAACTACTGATAATATTCAATGTTTAAAATTTCATTTAGATTATAGTTTTAAAAAAAGTTTCTGAAAACATCTAAATTATTTAGTTATGTTAAATATTAGACTTCTCTAAATGAATATAACATAATTAATTGGTTGTTTTTAACATAAATTTTCCTAGTTTCGAATATAATACTAAGTGATATATAAATAATCTATCTCACTTTAATTTATTAATTATACATTAATAAAATGTATCAAGCAGAAAAAATTAAAATAATTAGTGTTGAGAAAATACTTTAGAAATAACTAATCTTAATTAATGTCAACAATAAATTATTTCAAAAAACAAATGCATTTGTCATTGGTGAAATTCTTAAACAACTAAAAATAGTTCATTGGATACAAATCGTTTTTAAAATTTAAAGAAGGTACAATACTCAAAAATAATATTCACCTCATGTTGACCAATTCGTAGTATAGATATTTTAATAAAATATTTTACTTTTTCTTATGGTTCATACTTCAGATTCTCCTCACACTGATAGGAAACATTAACTGAGTTTTTGTATGTTTCACACTCTTGTCTATTCAAAGTTTAGAGACTCAAATTTCATACTAATGAAGAAATTGATCCGTTAAATACTAAAATTGTAGGATTTGGTTTATCCAATCTCTGAACTGGGATATCCTTGTGTAGACTCCAGGCTGATTTGGTTCTGCGCATCCAATTCCCCAAGAAATCACTCCTGCGAGGAGCCATCGTCTATCTGGTCTTTGTATTACCATAGGTCCTCCTGAATCACCCTAATTAAAAAAAAAAAAAATCATTAACTGACAAGCAACACCTTTATTATCTTATACTAATAACTTTATCCATTACGATTTTCTAATGACATAATGAATATTAATGGCAATAATTCCACTTAGGTGCCTAGTTATAGGGAGAAAATGGTTAAGCATTAAATAAAGTAATTATTATAAAACATAAATTCTGAAGAGCATAGGAAGTTTATATTAATAATATATGTATTAAGTTAAAAAAAAGATTTATTATATTTCTATGTTAACTTAAAATGCCATGATTATGTTTCTTGCACCAATATTCTGGAGTATTCCTTTGTCTTCAGTTTTTTTCTCTAAAAAATAATCTATTTTCTTATATGTAATAATTCTAATGAGTTGTTAAGTCCAAAAACTTCATATATCCACTTCATCTAATATAATAAAATGGCACTAAAAAGACTATAAAATAAAAGTAACATCTTTTATTTATTGTCAGTTTCACACATAAATTTGTTATATCAAGTGAAGTAATATATATAGATTGTTTGGATCCAACTAGACTACTATATTTATCAGTGTATTACCAACTTATAGAAATTTTGAATATAATAAAACAGACTATTGTTAAAGAAAAAAGAATTAAAGATGGAGGATCCCTCTGAAACATTAAAACAAGAAACATTTCAAGTTAGTAATAAAGTGTAATGGAAAGTTGTTTTTATTAAATATGTGTATAGACTATTAAATATTGTAATTTGGGCCACATTTTAGCAATGTAATGCACGTTGGGGTACCTCAATTAATTTCAAATCAACAAATAGTTCTATATCTTTGTGAATAAACTTTTGTTTTTAACATTTATTTAAAATATAAAAAACCAAATCGCAAGCTCTTATTTTTAATCAATTAACATTATACTAATACTTACCTCACAAGAATCAAACCCTCCTTTTTTCCAACCAGCGCAGATAAAAATGTCAGGAATGTGTTCTATGTAACCTGCTGCTCTGTACATTGTTTCACAGAGGCTATTGTTTATAACAGGAACTGATACTTCCTGTAGTACACTTGGTAGAGGCCCGTCTAAAAAGCAGAAATTATATTTAGTACACTTTATAGTAAAAGGAAAAACAAAATGAAAATAATTAAAATTTTGTTTTAGATATTTTGAAAGCATTAATATCGATATAGATATATAGATGAGTAAAGGCATAATATAACATACTTTTTTATATGGTTTATTTATTACAATTTCTTTTATGTTTCTCCTGCAAGGCATCTCAATTTCTTCTTCTTTTCTTCCTAATTTTTATATCTTTACTCTATGATTGTGTTTCTTGTTTGCTTATCCCTAATGAAGGTCTTTAGTTAAACCAATTTCGGCAAGCTTTGAAAAACAAGATTAACCTTAATGTTTGTTTCTTTCCTGACCCCACTTCAACCTCTAAGGAAAAGAATGTATTCATCATTGAAATCCTTTAGTTTGATAAATGCCACCGTACATATGGTATTCAAGAACTGGACCCTCTTCCTGTTATTATTGCTCAATCAGGAGTGGTTCTTAGATAGTGGCACAAAAATAATATAAACTTATGAAATTAGTGGCACAAAAATAATATAAACTTATGAAATTGAAAGTTATTAAAGTCTTTCTTGAAATATCTATTTTTATACTGGGTTACATGAATTGTTTTAAGAGGTGGAATCATTCGTTCTCTGGTCTTTGATTTCAATTTCACTTCATTGTGACAAGCTGGGAAACGAAAATTTTTCAGGTTTGTCAGAATTTAATTGTATTCCATTTATTTAGTAAATTTTAACTATTAAATGTCACATTATTAACTAGGCACAATTTAAGAGTGTTACTAGAGTGGGACTAGGCTGTTAAGTTAATAAATCAATGCTTGCACCCGAATTAAAAATTGGAGCATAAAAAATATACTGCTAAGAAGACAATAGGGTTCAGTTTTTTACACAGCTCAGGTGTTGAAGAGCTCAAGCATTGCCTGTTATCATCTGCATATCCAGAATAAAGGTGTTTCACTTCTCTTGATTTACTCAATCCCTAATAAATATTATGTATTTCTTTTCACATCTATAAAATCATTTTATTTTTATTTTATAACGCATGAGATCATGTGCTCATTTGGGCAAATGGGATAAATATCTATTTGCACAATAGATAGGCTTGTAAGAGAAAAGAGGAAGTATAAGAAAGTACCTTCATAGAGCCTGCCCCATCCTGTGACATAGGCAGTAGAGCCAACGAAATTGATGTCGTCCTCTGGGACACAGATGGGAATAATGTTGGGCTGGAAAGAGACCGGCTCGTAGAACCTGAGAAGTGCTAGGTCGTACTCGAACGTTCTTGGGTCGAACTGGGGGTGTGATGCTACGATCTGTACCCTCCTCTCCTGGTAGCCGTACGGCTCGTCCTCCACAGACAGGTCGTGTTCGCCCAGTCGTAGCAGGAGGTCGCTAGGTGGCACGCTGCAAAGGAAAGAGTTATGTATAACAAGGCTTAATGAAACAAGTTTTGACTGCTGGTCGTTTCCGACTACTTCAGCATTTACTGGATAAACGCTTTGAATTTCCTATTAATTTTAAAACGGTTATATTCGTGACCATGATTAGATCTATTTCAATAGATTCAATCCTATGTTCCGACATATAGGTAGTGCTATCATATATACTTAATGCTATACTTCAATTCTGGGCATTCGCGGGAAAGGAGAGGAAAATGATTGGAAGATCGCGGAATTAGCGGAGTGTGGAAAGTGAAGAAAAGGGAGATAAGGAAAATGATAAAAAATTTGTTTCCGCCAAAACCACTTATTCTAAAGACTCCAATGCAATAAACGGATTTTTACCCGATACTTTTCTACTATGAACTCCATGGTGCACTTCAAACGCCATCTATGGATTATACATATATGTATAATAACCATATACATATATGTATGCTCCATATTTTTACTCAGTATGAAAAATTACTGCTCATTCTAAAGGTTCTCACTAAACACACACGGTCTTTTCATGAGTTTGATGATTGAATATTCGAAAAAAAATAGTAAAAAATGTCAAATTGGTCAAACAATCGAATAAAATAAAAGTAAACTCGTAAAAAAGCTAACCATTTTAAAAACAATGAAAGGAATTGGCTATGCAGCGTTTCTACAGTTTTGCCTAAGTCCTTCGGCCGACCTGTACATCTGAATATTGTCTATATCTGACATAGACAGGGCTTTGCAAATAGGGGACAGTTCTCCCACTACGGACACCGTTCCAGAGACTGCTTAATCCTAGACTGTCCGGAAGAATCTTGGATATTGGATGGACTATATCCAGAAAATGGATTTATTAATGGACCATAGACTAATTAATTTATAAACTTGAATGTTTTCAGTTTGTTATTTGTCTATGGTCTAAGCTGTTGTCTGTTGCATTTAATTATACCGAGTTAAACTGTTAACGAGCTTAGGTTTACTATCGAATACAGCGAGTAGAAGAGAACTGTCATACTGCCATCCTGTGATATTACTTGCAGGACATAAATTTTTAACGTGGGTCTTTGTTGTAACTTGATATTACGTGAGACGGAACATAGATCATATTTGTAACTGATTAAATTGTTTAGGAGCATGCCGATGGAAAGTGGTGGAATACATCCAAAAAAATATATATTAATTTATTTGTAAGAAGAGTTTCGTTTACTAATTAAATATGTTCAAATTGAAGTCTCATTTTTATCTATATCTACCATTTATTTAACTTCATTGTATGCTATATTTTAGGGCATCTCGATATGCCTAATTAACTGAAAATTTAGTAAGTACATCATGCCAGATTTTAATAGGGTTCGTTTACAATCGAAATAGCTCTATCCACCAGGTTATCCTGCTGTTCATTAAATACTGTACACTATGTTTACTGTAAGATATTTGGTTTGTTCCAACACAAATAAAAAATATCATCAAAATGGTGGGTACATGCGCAGTACGGTTCGTACTGGCACACGCATGCGCCGGCCAATTTGATAATAGCTTTGATTCATTGAACAAGCTTATAGTAATATAATAAGATATGATGTTACTTCTCGACGCAGTGAGCGGCTGTGATGGCCCAGTTCTCGTTGAGGAGGGCGGCTCCGCACTTGTGGAGGTAGGTTGATGTCCTCCACTGTCTTAGCGAGATCTAGAACAATATTACAGTTTTAACAAATAACCATAAAAAATACAATACTTTATTATTTTTGTTTATATTTATATATGGGGTGACGGTAGCAGCGTGGTAAACGCGCCTGTCTGCCAACCCATAGATTGCGAGTAAGAGCCCGGCTCTATCCGGGATTTTTTCAAGCAAATAATTAAGAAATACTCACTCACAATCTTCCCCCCGGGCATTTGTGAGGCCCGTCAGCCAATGGGTGGCACTCACAAAAATAGGCGTGGGAGTGACGGACCCACCCTATGAAAACCACGTCAGGAAACGCGCGAGGACTTGGACCTCCACGGTCTGTCGCGCCAATGAAGAAAAAATAAAAATATTTATATATAATACATAACAATATTTCAACTATTGGTGTGAACCATTATAATGTGATGATTGTAACATAACCAAAATTATCGTTATAAATTAATACTCATATTGATATACAATATATTTATCCCTTTCCTGTTTTGTATGGTTTAGTCACTAAATGGACAAAACAAAAAGAGAATCAATAATATCTTTAGCGTATAATTAGGTGTTTCAAAAATCAAAGCCTTAATTGTGACAAATAGTAGCGGTAAACTAATACTTATTGGAGTTACATAGCTGAGTTAAGAGATGGGAACTTCGATTGTTTTTTAACTAAACTTTTTATTGATAAAATAACAAAGATATCTAAAATCCTGTATTTTTCAGGCAAAGGTTAACAACTGCACAAATTAATGTTAAAATACATTTTATCAACTCTTAATAAATTTCATATGAATAAAAATAATAAATATTCGACTCCGGTTTTACACCTCGTTGATGCTCTTCATCTATATGTGTTCACAGAATACTTCATCAAATGCCATTGAAAGATATTTATTTGCTGTTCTTGTTTTCCGAGTTTTATATTGTAATAATGTAGGTAATAAAACTAAACACTTTTTTTAGAAATCCCACTCCCAATTAATTTTTCTGAACTATGAATCAACCGAGGCCAAATGAATCGTGATGCTTTCATGCAAATCACTCGAGAGATCGATTATTTCAGGAGTCGAAGCTTTGATTCGATTTCCTATTCACCTGCTCATCTCTTAACTGGTAAGTTATTTTTCGTTCTTGATAAAATTGCTCAACCTATTTTAAGAGTTGAATTTTGAACAATAAAATTAATAAATTAGTTCACTAAACGTTTATGACTTATGAGAAACCTCTTTACAAGGCTCTATATTACAGTTAATGTTTTAACGTATAAGTTCCAATGAAGACTAGAACCCAACGTGGAATCTCCGGAAGTTCCTACTACGTTTCTCCCGACCATGTGGGATTCTTTCGTATTTACAATTCGAGGAAATGCGTGTCAAAATTAACAAACCAATAAATATAGTTGGTTTATTATAAAAATATGAAGGGTCTAATATAAAATTATTCTAAAAATATAAGAATGTCTTCTTTTTTAGAGGCATCATGTTATAGCAATTGTTGGGTCACATACCTTAAGCTGGACACTCAGCATTTTTCGTATTGAACTTTCCCCTGGGCCATCTTTGGCTAAGTGGAGGCACATGGCAACATAAAGTTTTAGTACAAGAGCCGGGAAGAAAAAAAGGCAGTTATCTCATTCCAATTTTTTATTACTTTAATGAAAACTATGTATAATTACTAGTCAAAACTGATGAGTCGGCCAAGTATAGGTAGGGGAATAAAAATGGTGGCTGTTTCAAAACCTTTAAAAAACATTACTTTTTCATTCGGAGCTCTATATCTTAAAAACTACCAACAACACTAGAAAATCTAAGAGGACATTATTTAAAGAAGAGTAAATTTGCTGAAATATTAGCCTTAAAAGAGCTATTTACGTCCATAGTTCTCGAGATATACCTTTTAAAAAATCAAAATTTCTTAAAAATCTACTGAAAGACTAATCTACTAATAGTTAGTTAATTTATTTTGAGAAATCTACATCTCAGAAACTATGTGACGAACAGATGTCTATTAGCATTCAAATTAAAGCTAGTTTAATGGACTATAAAAAAGTATAAGACCTTTACCTTCCTAGGAATAGTAGTTTTCATAATATTTGCTAAAATAAATTGATTTATTGTTGTTCAGAAAATAAGTTTGATTTATGAAAAACTTTATTTCAGAAACCATTGGGCATACAGATGTCTGCCAGGGCTCAAATTAAAGCTAGTTAAATTTACTACAAAATATTTAATCATGTTTATCTTTGTAGGAGTAGTACTTTCTATGATATTTGACCAAATAAACTCACAAAATGTTAATTTCTAGTTGTTCGTATAAAATGTTGGATTTTGGAAAATATATATCTCTAGAACCATAAGACGCACATATGTCTGCTAACACTCAAAATGAAGGAAATTTAACTTACTATAAAGTAGTTTATGACACTTATCTTCGTATCGAGTAGTATTTTTTAGGATATTCACATATGAATATAAATTTGACAAATGAAAATTTGTCCGAACAACTATAAATCAATTTATTTTAGCAAATTTCATGTAAACTATTACTCCTACGAAGATAAATATTATAAACTACTTCATAGCTAATTAAACTAACTTTAATTTGAGTGCTAATAGACATCTGTACGTCAAATGGTTTTTGAGATATCATTTTTTCAAAATAAATTCACTAACTACTGATCTTTCAGTATGTCCCATTTTACATTTTTATGAAATGTTGCTTTTTAAAAAGCTATATCTCGAAAACTATTTAACGTAAATAACTATTAGGGCTCATATTTTAGCAAATTTACTCTTCTTTAAATGGCGTCGTCTTAGGTTTTCTTGTGTTGTTCCTAATTTTTAAGATATAGAGCTCAGAATGAAAAAAAATTATTTTCATCGCTTTGAAACAGCCGCCCTTTTTTTATTTCCCCTACCTATACTTGGCAGACTCATCAATTTTGACTATTAATTATACATAGTTTTCATTAAAGTAATCAAACATTGAAGTGAGATAACTGCCTTTTTTCTCTTCTTGGGGTCTTTTACTATATAGGAGCCTTGCACATTAGAAAATCACCTTGCTATTCGCGGTTCATAAGTATCAAAAGAAATAAAGAATATCCTAGTTGAAATAATTATTATTCATCTGCAGTCTTGTAAACTCCATTACAATTTTAAAGAATAGACCTTTGAAAGATGCGTTTGTCCATCAAACCATATACATTGTCGTACATTCCAAGTCCATAAACGACCGTTTTTCGCTTGGCCTCAAGAAAATTCAAAGAGGTTTTGGGCGTAAAACTAAAAAACTAAATAAAACTAAATCTTTTACCATTTTTCGAATATAATTATGATGTAATAACCCAATATGGTGGAAATAAAGCTGTTCATGGCTGAATCTATGACCTCATTGAAGTCCTTCCTCTCTATCTTGTCCTCACAGTCAAAGGCCTTCTCTATGCTCCAATATTTCCTTTCGTAATAATTCAATTAGATACATCCACCTAAACTATTTTTAAAATAGTTTAGTAAAAATATTGTTTTTTTTTATTTTAGTGATTAAAATAAACCTTATGAAGACTAAAAGGCTGTTCTTCGTATGACAAAACATCGTATATATTATCAAACGAAAATTATTTATAAACCACCCATTTTGGTTTTTAAACCTCGAATTAACTATTTTGGTTTCTTACTTTCGATAGTGAGCCCTTCTAATCACCTTTAACCTTCTTCCTAAGCCTATGATTTCCTACCCAATCGTATCTTTTAACGATACACCACTTATCTCTGTCGAACAGATTCACTTCCTAGGGCTACATTTAAACAATAACTTGGAATCCTTATACAAGACTGAAAAGTCGGGAAACTGCTTTTCGATTCCGAATATTACAACACTTACACTTCCAGTCAATTACAAAAGACTGATTCACTTGACTATAATAAGGTCTATTCGGACTTACGAAGTAGGGCTTTGTGGCGCCACTGAACCATCGAATCCATCTCGAATCATTGTAAAATCTTTGTTAATATGTCACATATACAATCATCTATTATGACCTCATGTTCCATCTGTTGCCGATTTGGACGAAACCAAATATCAATTCTTCCACAATCAACTCCCTCACCACCCAAAGCCACTTGTATCTAACCTTGCTTCCTCTTCTATACCTGATAGTCCTCCTGACTTCTGGATAGGATATGGTATCCGAGACCTTCTTATCTAGAAATGTTACTGCAGTTCTACGAGGGTTTACATTCTCCAAAAGTCATTATAATGTTATTTCACTCATACATCTCGTTCACTAGTAGTATTTTATTTTGTTAATACAGTTGTGGCTTTCAATAAATAAATGAAAATGTATTATCTCTTTAACTGGTGATCGATTTTGTGATTTCGTTTTTCGTTTTCAAGGGCTGTTTGTATGTACCAAACCGTGTACTCGGTACACAAAAGCCGAAAACGTGTTGTGTTACAATAAACGCTAATCGTCCACCTTTTTTTTTTTTTTTAGGTTTTGGTATAATTCGAAAACCATGCATCTTTCGGAACGTTCTAGATGATTATTGGAAAGATAATTAAATTATCTACAAAAATAAATTAACTAAATATTAATTTAAAAAATGTTTGTATACGACTTTGTGGTGAGGAGAGTTTTGGGAGTAGATTAGGAGTAGTACACACCAGGTATTTCTTTTTTAATTAGTCTTGATGTTGATAATGATTTCGAAACACTTTTAATAATATCATTAATAAGTATTGATAAACCATTGTGTGACAATTTGTAATTATTTTAAAAGTTATTACTGTTGCATGTAGAGTATTACTGTTTGCAGTCAAATAGCTACCGATTTTTTTATTACTTTTAGCGACATCATTTCGTCTAGTGTTGGCAATTTTCGAGTCATCGAACTTGAAACTTGTTTACAAACGCCTTTAAAAAAGGAAGAGAGATGCTGAGGTCATTGCTGCCTGGGCGCGGGAGTTCTAAGCCAGGATTGGATCTCATATATCATCAGCTTAGATATGATTAAATGTTTCGTAGTAATTCAGAATAAAGTTAAACGTTTATCCTAAATAGATAGAAATCTTACATATACGACTTATGTACGTTGGATATTAAAAAGTAATAATTTAATATATAATGAATAAATAAAAGACTAAGGGTGTTTGATTATCAAAGAAGTTGTTATATAGAAGAGTGAATGACCATTGAAAAAGAGTATACACTATCATTTTGAATAGATAGAAATCAATAAACAATTCGATATAATACGGCATTATAAACTAAATAAGGTTATATCCAACAATAATAAAATTACCAATATTGTGACACTATGTTTTATCAGTGAAATACGTTAGATACTAATTAATACTTAGTTTTACTATGAGTGTTTAAATTTATTTTTTCGTTTTTCCACTTAATGACATAAATATTAAATTTTGAATACAGCTAGCTATATATATACTAAATATACCGAGCCCTTTTAGTTATATTATATTCTTATTTTAATCAAGTTTACTCAATACTTCTGACGTGCTTTTAGGAATTTATTAGCGTTTAGCCGTTAAGCCGTTGCAAAGCTCGAACAATTAAAAGTGTTATATACTAACATTTCATTTTATGTTTACTATTAATTATATTATTTTTGTATGATATCTTGACAGCGGCCGACAGATGTTGCCTACTTGTTTGGATCATATTTGTTAAACTTTGGTGAATCAATAAATAAGATAAAAAAAAAAAGTATAATATTTATTCATATAAATTAGAATACTACTTATTTAGATTCGCCATATTGTAATTTGTTTTTATTTTTTACACCTTTTCTTAACCTTTTATCTGTAATTATTTCAGAAGTGGAACGTAATTAATTTTTTTTTCCTAACAACCACAAATTTTGCTTAAAACTAATTTTGTTTCATCAAAATTAAGGTTGAAATAATTTTAAGGAGTTAATATTTTCTAATTAAAAGTAATAAAATACTACCGTGATAAAATTATTTCGACCTTAATTTTGATGAAACAAAATTTGTTTTAAGAAAAATTTGTTGTTTGGAAAAAAAAATTAATTATACCAAGAGTTATTATTTTACAAAAAAAGATGATATTATAGAATGATATAATAATTACGTACTTGTCAAGTAACACGATTTTCTTGCTTTGACAACTCAGTTAAAACTGTTAGGAAAAAAAGGAGGTTCTTGTATAGCCTCACACTTTTAGAGTACGTTAGAATATTATTAATAATTTTTTTTTTACGACTATCTAAATTATTGAGTCCAAAATTACTGATAAAAATAAAATATTTTACTAGGATTCGGGTTTAAAAGGATAAGGTATTTTTGTTTTGATTTATTATGAATTAATTCTCATGAATTCTTTTGTCTTTCAGGAGAAGAGGTAGGTACCCACTGTTCAAAGAATTTTCGTTTCTACCTGCGTAACCATTCTTGAGCACTTAAACTACAATCAACACGCCCTATCTCAAGGTCAGATCTCTTTTTTACTACTAACATGTCCATTTTATTCCCATCCTCGTGTATGTTACGTAAACATATAATATACGTAAAAAAAAGAACATACACGAGTGTGAGAATAAAATGGACAGCGGTTTTTACGACCAAATGTAAATTTATTCATGTATTATAGTGGTGAAGGTTTTTTTTTGTAAATCTGGTTTTAAAAACCTCTGTCAACTAAAAAACAAAATTTAAAGGATTTAGGAAAAAAAGCAAGTATTGTCGAATTTTTGTATGTGCGTTTAGATAAGAAAGAGTTGATTTTGGATCACTCATCAGTGCCATCTTTACACGATGGGACATCTGGCCTCAGACCTCCTAACCTCTTTGGTTGTTAAATTAAAACGAGTCAAGAATGAGCAATTAAGTACGATTCCTTTAAAAAAATTGAACAGTTTATCTCGATGTTGATATAAACCTAATATACTTAATTAAATAGATTTTGTAATAAGTAATTCACGATTTTCCTAATAAAAAAAAAATGAAAATATGTACCTATTATGTAAATGTTAACTTTTTAGGGTAATATTTGTTTCTTCTTCTAAAAATGATTTTAACTAATATTTTATTTATTTCTGTTGATAATTAAAATTATTCAGAAAATAATCAGAAGGTTCTCATATCTATCTAGCCTGGAGAGTCCCATAACTTAAAGTGCTCGAGGCCCACATTTGGTTAGATGGGTATACAACATATTCAAAATATAACTCAGTTTTTCTGCATAAATTACATTTCCTAAGCATTTGATATTTTCACCTAATCTTAATATAGATTTTCTTTAAATTAAATTATTTCGCTTTGGCTCACTTATGAAAAAATAATATTTTTTAAATCAAAATTTTATTAAATTCTATGACTTGTTATTTGTCAAAATAATACTTTTCATAATCATTACAGTTTTCATTTTTCAAAAACTATAACATTTGTGTTTAATAATCTCAGTGTGCCTCAAGATAAAAAAATTTAAGAACTACCTACCTACATGTTGAATTTGTTATTCATGATTGAGGTGTTTTATACAAATATATACATACAATGCTGAAATATATATTTATGTAAATGTATAAGAGCTTATGACATTTATATTTATATAAAGTCAGATAGATAATTATAAAAAGACTCACCTGCCATGGCCACTTTCCGAATGTGCTCTTGTCGCCGCCGACGACCCTCGACTCCGGGAAGAGCCTGCGGCCGCAGACTGCAAGAACAAACAGAGTCCTGTTTAGTATGGCCATGAGGACAGTCCACTGGGAGGGGGGCCCCACCACACTACCACACTACCTCCCTACCTCCCCACTGGGTACCTATTCCATTCAACAACCGTAGGGGAACTTGTTGGTTAGGGTACTTGTTGGAGACTTTAATGCCGCCAATTGAGGAGACTTCAATGCCCAAGTAAGCAGAGGGAGGGCTGTCCCGATATCATTTCCTTTTCTTACAAGGATTAGAGATCATGTTTTGGCATAAGATGCTATTATGTAGACGATATAGGGTTATCAACTTCATATTTACTAGTTATAAATGAACTAGGGACATTTCTATTATTGTCTGATTATTGCCCTCTACTCATCCATTACCCCCCCCCCCTGCCCCATATTTCCTCCAAAACAAAACTTATATTTATGCAAATATAATGATAAATATTCATTACTATAAATAAAAAAGTTACTATACCTAAAATAGTGCTGAAGTAATTTGTTTAAAAGTCTCAGATCAATCGAGGGGGAAAAAAACTAATATCATTTCTTAGTAGAGTGTTATATACACTTTATAAAGGTTCTAAAAAACGGAATCAACTCTAAAAGGTATGCTTATTTTTTTTTAATTCAGACCCTACATGTCCAGTCTTGTCATGAAATACTTGAAGATGAATACATGAAAATGCATAGGTGAAATATATTTTAAAATTAACTAGACAAGACATATTATATTGTATTAGACTAAATACTTACGTTATTAACTAAAATTAACTTAAAATTATTATACTACTAGAAACAGTAAAATTAAATATTACATTGCAGTAACAAATAAACAACAAAGCATCACACATATTATACTAAACACTTATCTATGCGTCTATAATATTATATAAAGCTAAATTAAGAATTTCTAATATTATCGAGAATTATATAGTCATTTTGAGTACAGTGTTTTACCAAGATTATCGCAGTTTGAAGTAGATTCTCAAAGTTTCCAACTTTTTGGGTTTTCAAATTTTTAGAGGAAATGACATCCTCTCCTACCTCTCTTCTTTA
Source organism: Halyomorpha halys (assembly GCF_000696795.3). Lineage (NCBI taxonomy): Eukaryota > Metazoa > Arthropoda > Insecta > Hemiptera > Pentatomidae > Halyomorpha > Halyomorpha halys. The sequence continues at coordinate 2,269,989 of NW_027114407.1, read as the reverse complement.
ACAACCTTCCTGCTCTTTTGGTACTTATTAAATTAAGAAGATTACTGTGAAGTATTTGTTATCACTTTCGAGTTGAGTTACATAACCTTAAAAATTCGATCGAGTTAATTTATTTAGTTGAGAACCAGATGAGATCGAGATATTCATAAAAAAACAAAAACAAAGGAGAATGTTAGACTAAGGAAATGAAACAGGGGTTCTAAGAACACTCTTCGCAACTAAAAATGAACAAAACTAACTCACGAAGAAAACTTTTTACTTCTTGCATCAATCTTCCTTCCACCGAGATTATAATTCTAAAATGAAGTCATTATAAGGAAGATAGGAAGTGGTGTATTATGCTCTCTCTCTTCCCCTTCATTCATTTAAAAACTTCCAAAGTTGGAAAATTTACGATTCGAAAATTTGCTAAAATTATTCTATAAACTTTTATTTAAAAAAGTTATTCAAAATAATTTAAAAAGAATATTCAAAGAGGTTAATTTTTCAAAAATTGCGTAGAGAGAGCTGCTTCTCCTTTTTGTTAGAAGAAGGGGTTTTTCATACAGTAAGTTGGAAAATTCGGTACAAATAATTATTAGAATTTGATTTCCCTAAAAACGTTTTGTGGTAATTCCCCTCATTCTTACGTAATTCAGTTTTAATTATACGTTTAGGTTTAATGTTTAATATTTAAATTATTTTATATGTTAGGTATCAATATTTTCAATTTTTTAGTGTAGGTATCTAGTTAATATATTAAATTTATGAATTTTAATAAAAGGAATATTTTATTGCATTAATCTAGAATAGGAATCCTTAAGCTGCTGATACTTGCGGGAACTTATATAGGCTTTATGTCAGGTGGCGGACACCAACGTAATTTTTTGTGTTTCTATAAAATTTAAATTGGCTTTTGGATATTGTTAGTAATATTTAAAAAAAATTAATACTGTAAAAATACTATGTACATATTGAACTAATTATATACCGTATGAGTGTATAATAAGTTTAATAAAGTGTTAACAATATAAACCATATGTATTGATTAATTATAGAAAAACATAAAATATGAACAATAACTTGCTCAAGTTGTAGGGTTTTATGTTTTGTAGAAAAATTTCGCTTATATTGCCATATAATTAATCGATGTTAAAAAAAAAATATATATGCAGTGTTTAATTGAAAACTCTGCAATCTGCATTAGACCACGTAAAAGAAAATTATGATGACTGATTAGAAAACAGAAAATGATATGATATCAATAAATTATTATTTTAAAAGAATTTCACTTATATTTTCAATTAATTATAAGAGAAAATGTGTATAATGCTGTTTTTGAAAACTCGCCAATGTATAGGACGTCAGGCTACACTTGATGTCAGGCGGAGAGCGATTTGAAGACTTCTGATCTTGATGATAAGTTTGGCGGTCAAAGTTAAGGACTGAAGAACCTGCTGTCGTAGTTCACTTTTTAGGCCTACTAATTATAGATTGATTTACAATTGGTTTACCTTATCTGGCTTATTTATTACTAGTTCCAATCTTGTTGTTTGTTTACGTTGTATTGTTTTTTAAAGCCTAGTTTTTTTTTTGTTTTTTCTTTGACATGTTTGTATATTTTTACACTATTTATTAATTGATTATGATTTTAAAATGCCCTCCGCTCGTTTCAACCGAATTGATTGTTAATAGTAGTTCACATATAAACAAATCACAATCCATGTATGCATTTTGTTCATCAAAAATATTAATATTAACTGTCAACAAACTGTAGTCATCAGTTGGCGAAAAATTGGAAAGGAACTTACAAAACTTTGCTTTCCTATAAAAATCCATGAAATTGAGTATGGATATTCTTGTTGGAAGTAGAGCATTGTTTAGTTCAGTGCTGAAATATTGTGTAACCTAATGCTGGATGAGGCAGCCGTGACCTTGTCGTTGAGGCGTTGGCCAAGAGAGGGTCGTTTCCCTCAGCAAAGGAAAGTACGCATCTTCCACTGCCTGCATTATCTCATTGCGAGTTACTTCTTCAGCTAATTATTATATTAAAATGCTTGCTTGTTTGAAGTGCTCCCTTTAAACTTTTGTTTCTTCAAACTTTTCTGAGATAAGAAATAATCACTTAATTTAGTCTTGCCTTTGACTGAATTAATATATTTTCAGTTTTGGTATATAAGAGCCTTTGTTGAGGATTAAGAACTCTGGCCCGTGTTTGAATCGCTCAGTGATAGATAGTTATTTCTTCTGTTAAATCACCCGTGAGTCAATCCTGAGGGGACACACCCTGTTTCTATGAAGTTGGTAATTAATTTCCCTTAATTGGGAAAAATCTAGCAGTTGAACGTGAATTTTTTTTTTCAAGTTTGTTCTAAAATGTTAATATTGATATTCTGATATGTATATAATTAGATCTTCTATCTGTAAGCCATTGGAGATGAAAGAAATTGCATCTCTACGTATCAATAGCTCCCCGCCCAATCTAATGGCCCTTGTATACACGCCGCTTGATCATACTGCCGAAAGGTCAAATTGATCTTAGTGAATAAATTTCACGCAAAGGTTGATCGTTGTTTGCAAGAACTAATGAACTAAGGAAGAACCAATGATTGTCCTTATTGTAACTTAACCTAGAAGTAATCGTTAACTAATTTCTTTCAAGCTAATGTGAGACTGTTTGAAAAGTTCACTCCGTGGGACTATTTATGTCTATATGCTAGTTTCTTTTTCAAATAGTCGCGGTATAGGTTTAGGTTTATAACCCTTATAAGGCCAATAACTCATAATATATTACTATAGTAGCTTAACTATGTGAATTAGTGAAATTTAAATATTAAATTGCTCAAATTTTAATATATAGCTAGTATCTGAATGGCGATTGGACATATGTATCATGTGAGAAATCAATGTATATCCTAATTGTAGTATCTAATTCCAGTGTATTTTTTTTTATTTTTAGAACTCGACAGAAGATTAAAAAATATATACACATAAGTTTAAAGATCTAATCTTTCTCCTTTTACTGTAGCTGGGCATCATTTTAAGGAGACTTTGTAGTAATGAGATGGGTTGAATTTGATTCAATTAGTACACTTGGGCGTTGTGATAGCACATTCCAGTGTAGTACAATAAATTCAGGTATACCTAGAAACTCATTTACAATGAATGAACTGCAAATTATTCTTTTATACTGCTTTTCACTGCAACACAAAACTAAGGATCATTTTGAAGCTCGTTAAATGCACCAAAGAGTAGTTTATAATTATTATTTTCTAAGAATAGAAAATAGAAAATAAATTCACAAAATAGTAGTTTTTCATAATTTTGAAAAAAAAAAAATGGTTTTGAAAAACTGTATCTCGGTAATTATTGGACATAAAGAACTCTATCTGAGTTAAAATAGAAACTCGTTAAATACGCTTTAAAATATAATGGTATTTCTGCTACTTGAAGTACTTAAGGAGTTATTGGCAATACAAAAAAACATACACAGCGCCGATTTTGAAATGTCAGCCATATTAGACCAACGAATTCCAAGGGAATCTTAAATTTTTATCAGTTTGTTTTTCAAACATTTTTACATAAGATTCCATTAGCAGAAATTAATTTACAGTAATTTCTCTAGGTACAGCTAAATTTTAAACTATTTTTACTCGACTATTATGTACGTTAGGAATTAAACCTAATAAACAACAAAAGATCATATATTTATGAGATAGTTTTTTGGGATGATATTTTGCTTATTTGACAATTATGTTTTATATTTTTTTTCAAGTATGAGGTATAAAACTGACAACTAAAGGCATCATTTCCGACAAATGACTCATAGAATGTAATGAAGATGAAAAGCGTAGAAGAAGATTCAAATTGAAGATATTTTTGTTTACTCTTTAACATTTGTTGCGTCGAACATGAGTTGAATAAGGTTTGGTTCTTCCCCTCCTTAACATCTTAAATAGGCCGCAGTGTCCTTTGATTGTCCCTCTACTTAATGCAGATTAAAGTTAATGGTGAGTAGAATAAATAAGACGAAATCACCAGCCGATATAAAATCACTCATCAAAGCGCGCAGTGTTGCTACACATCGCCACGCCTCGCTAGTTATTACGATTTCTGGACCATTAAAAGAAAAAGCTACTCTAGCCCATGCTAATCTTATTTTTTTTTAATCCGCAATCAATTTCGAAAATGGCGATGAAATGAGAACATCTAAAATGTAATCCAAGTGTCTAAACAGATTATATAAAACTATCATGAAACCTTCCTAAGCTAAGACGTTTCACAAATTTGATTTGCCTGATCTCAGAACTTTTCTTAAATGGTTTTGGGTCGTTTATATGACGGTGTAATAATAATGTGTTTGATTTATTTTAAAAACATCAGAGCGAAAAAAAAATTCTTGCATATTATTGTTGGTTTCTGAAAAGCAAAGACTCAAGCCTCTTAAATGTCATTATATTTATATTATTAACAATTCTACGTTCCGCCAATTCAGGCAACATCGAGTCAGCAAAAATGTTACATAAATTTAGACCAGGCTAAGATTATCATACATGAGCAATCTAAAATATACTTATCATACATCTTTTCTTCTTCTTCCATGGCACAACACTTAAAGAGTCAAGCCCTCGTGCAATTTTATCGCCAGTCATCTTTGTCAAGTCCTGCTGCTCCCAGGTGGCGAAATCCCAAGACCAGTCTAGCTCCATTCTCCACTTTATCAACCCATCGCAATTTTGGGTCTATCTACTTTTCTTATTAACTGGATAACTTCCTTAGAAATTGATCAACATAACCTTCCCAGTGTAAAATGACAAATTTTGCCACCTGGACAATATAAGTGTTTCATTAGAGTTCCTTAATTGTATGCGACTATGTTAGGCATCAAGAGCATATCTGTAAGCTTAATAAAACGTTCCCTAGACGTTATGCTCTGCTCTTAGAGTCTTATTTATCTAATAGATACATCAGAATTAGGTTAGAAGATGATTAATTTGGGCGCCATTATTCCTCAGTGAGGAGGCCCAAATACTCTCTCTGTTAAATACAGACGCTGACTTTCCAAAGGCTGAAAAATGCTTTACGGCCATCTTTTTCAGTGATACAACAGTTTTATCCACAGGAAATGATTAAAAGTTTAAATTAAATATAGCAATTGCCAGTATAAAACCATGAACCTCAAAATGGAAATTAAAAGTTACTGAACCAATGTCGATGCATGTTGATATCACTACAAGACAAATGAAAATTCCATTCAAATAAGACCATATACCTTGGGATGCCATTGGACCCAAAGCTTCGATGGAAAGTGCAAATAAAAAAAAAGTATTGGCACTTAGGGAGAAAGTTTATTCTTTCTCTTTATAACAAACTTACTATGCACAAACTTGTCCTTAAAATAAAAGGAAGATGCGATAAAAAAAAAAAATTGTAAATATGGAACTCAACTGTGGATGTGTACGAGGGAATCCGACAGATTACAAAATAATGTTCTTAGGGAATTTTCAGTACACTTTGCATCAGAAATAATGATCTTCAAATACCAACAGTTGAAGAAGAAATAAAATCCTACGAACGATGAGGCTGTCTTTCGGTAGCAGTGGAGTGCTGTGCTGATAAACTACATCTTCAGTAGCAATTTTTTTTTTTAATGAGTATAATTTAATAATTTTATCGCTTAATGTTTTGTGTTCAAAATTGGTTCTACTTTTCATTTTAGTTATTATAATTCAGATTCCTTATTTTCAATGAGAGGTTTGATCCTTGAGTAAATACTTTCATGGTTTGACCTCAAATGATGTGTACTGTACTAATTTTAAATATAAACAATAAATATATCTGTAGGAACATGCAATGGATATTTCCAGCTATATTCGCTTATCTGTCATGAACGAATGTCTTGCCATTAAAAAGTTTCCCAAAGAAATTTTTGAGCTGATTTCAAAATAAAATACAATTAGAAGAAATAAATGTTGCAACCGGTGTTAGATAATATGTGTGTGTGGTAGTGGATTCTAATATTCTGAAGCAATAGTTAATTAAGTGGGCCCTCATTAATTAGAACTATCTCTGTGTTAATCTCCGTCTGTTATTTCTTTTATTTGTGTTTGTATTAGATACCAGAAATTTACAGATAGGCATCATTAACGATTGTTAGAATATGTAGATAAAAAGTATATTTCCAAATGTTTTGATATTATTCTTTATTTTTACTTTTAATATTTAACTAGTTTTCTTCTATGATCAACTCTTTTATTTATTTTCAAGATACTCAAATATCTCCTTGTGATTGATGTTTCAATTAAACTTTAACCTAATATCAATATTATATTAAGAACTCTTTTCTAATCAAAATTCTTCTCTTCTTTTTAAGAATTCCTGCATTAATAGACATTCAATTTTTTTTTTTTTTTTTTTAAAGATAGCGATTTCGTTGAAACAATGCTGTTCGTTATTTTTTTTACAAAAATATATCGCTCATAATAGTGTTCATTGGTTCAAAACTGAACGAACTAGTCTTGCATTCGATGTCAGTGTTTACAAATGCAATCAGTTAAAGACTGTTCTAAAAACGTTTGATTCAACTCATTAAGCCGGTTTTAGTTACCAGGGGTCAACGAATCTTCACAGCCGATCTTCCTCATTCTTAGAACATAGAATTTAAGTGTAGATAAAAGTAATATAGAATTTAAAAATAGATACAAAAAAAAAGTAAGTACATTTGATATTATTTAGCAAAGTGACTTGTTTTTTAAAACCTGCAATATCCCGACGTTTTTTAAATTTAAAAAACCTATATTTTATAAAATTTACGATAAACCAAGTTTATATTAAAAACCATTTGTTTAATCTCCTAATAATTTTTTTAAATGGTCGAAAGTAAAACTGTTTCGAGGTAATGGAAGCTTAAGAGCTTAGCGAGAAGCTTCTTTCTACAACACATGAAGTAATTGGTGCACATTTAAACTTCGAAATGCTTGTAAATCTCAAATCTTTGAATACTTTAAAAATCTTCCTTTTCTTCATTTAAGATCTAAATAAACTTTCAACATTTTTAGCTTATCAGGGGTCGACTTAAAAACCGTGAAACAATTCTGTAAATTTATTTTGTTACGAACTTCCGTTTTCATCTGTAGAGTTCAGTTAAAACACCAGTTAATTAATTCTATAATCATTTTTTACTCATCTTCTTTGCTCATTATTTTTTAAGAATTTAGCTATAATTTATAGAACTATATATGGATTAAATTAAAAAAAATTTTTTTTTTCAAGGAAAAAACCAAAAAAATTATTTATCCTAACAAATTTTAAAATGTATATTTAGATAAATATTTGGGGCCCTACTGATCAGTTTGCGAGAAATGGGACTGAGTTCCCCCTATGGAGCCAGAAGCTTCCTTAGACATTTATAAAATACATCAGCGTAAAGAGGTCCTGGATTGGACATGGAGGAAAGCGAGGTGTCCTAGGTTGGACAATGGTGTGGGGGAGAGTTCAGCTCAGGCAGGCCAATCAGTTAATTAATAACCATTCTCCTTCAAGTACCAGGTGGATATTAGCCGTAAATAGAAATAACATCCGATTGACGATCGGTGTACTGATTAGTAAACAAAAGGTAGAAATTATACATTTCTCCTCTACCTCTACCTCTGGTTCATTGCTTCACCACATTGTATTACTTTCTGAATATCATTTGATATAGTTTTGGCCAAATCAAGAAAATTTCCCATTTGATACAATATCAGGCATTATTATTTCTTTTTTCTTTTCCATTCCATAGTTACGATAAGGAAGGGTTGTGTATTTTTTAAATTTTACAGATTTCAGCATTCAACATTTAATCTCATTTTTATTCAAACTGATTTTAGTTATTCCTTAAACTTAATAAAATATATTAAACTGGTAAACAAGATTCCATTCATGAAATGTACTTACTCCAATTATTGGCCTGATACATCCTTATAAACATTTTTATAAGTTTATAAACATTTTTAGTCTGTTCATGAAAAAAAATTGTATATAAGTATTTGTTAGTCATATCCCGTACTTAATTTTTTTGATTTTGTTTAATAAAATAAGAAGAATGACTCTGGTATGATATCTTGCAATAGTTGGCCTGATGAAGGAAGACCTGGAATTTTGGCGGAAACGTTAGCACTAATAAAATAGGGTTTACTTATTTTCATTCTTCACACCAGACCTCCAACCATCTATTCATATTTTATCTAGTGTCAACAACCAATGCATCAAAATAAGAAGAAATTTTTAAACTCTCGCAAGTTTTGAATCTTCCGGAAAAAAAACAAAAAAAAAACAGTAAAATATTTTCTTTCTAATTGAAAATGATAAATACTAAATATTCTGAGGAATCTCATAAGATCAGCCTTCATCATTAACATTTTTAAAAAAGGCATACTTCAAAGGCTCTTCATAAAGGAATTATATTAAAAAAAAATTGTGTCACTTATTACAATTTTCTAGCTTTGTGTGAATAGCAATGAAAGAATTTTTAAATCGTTCAAATAAATACGGTTTGTAAAATTCATTTTCTACTAATTTCGATATTTTTATTTGAAATGAGGCTCTATTTTGGAAGTCAGAAGTAATGTTTATTTTGGTGGAGTCCACTTTAAAGATATTTTATCCACTGACTTACTTAATAATTTTGCTTACTTTATAAGTTGAAATTTTCATGACTATTTACTTAAAATATTTTACTTAATTCAAGCAAAATAGAAATATTAATTAATACTTTAGGTTCATGCCAAGGAGGTTTTTGTAACCTCTTGACCAAACTTTATTTTTGGAACAATGTAGATTTAGACACATTGTAATGATCTATTGATTTGTATAATCTCATCTTAATGAACTTTTCTTATTCTTGAAAAACAAGTTTAATATTACAAATTTTGATTTCTTAATTTTTATGAATTTTATTCAACAAAAGATTACTTTTAGTACCAATGGATTGGACAGTTTTAAATCTCTCCAAAGCAACCCATTTTATTTTTAAACATACAAATCCCTCTGCACCTCTTGAACTGTAATGTGATACTTGTATAGTACGTTTAGTTGTAAAAACTATATATTTTCACATAGAGAATTAATGATTAAAAATACTATTTTTATATTATGTATAAATTAATATTATTTTTTCAATCATTAAGTAAAGTATTTGTCTTCTGTATGATAAACATCAAATACTTTAGTTAATTAGTTTTTTTTTGTCATGACACTAAGGCCATTTACATTCTGGAGTGCAATTCTATTTTTAAAATTATTTTACTAACTGGAGTTGGATTGTAGTAAGTACACTATATAACTATGACATAAATACAATATTCACAAATTACTGTGAATGAAATTTTAGATTTTTTAAACTGCGTAAAAAGTCTTGTATTAATATTCTAGTAATGCTTTGTTGGATAATTTGTCTAAAATAAAATAGAAATTGAATTATATCAAATGCTGAGATTTTTGAATTAGCTTTTAAATAATTTAATTTGCAAGGTAGTTTTTTTAATTTATTTTTGATTGAAAAGATTAGTATCAACAATTATAAAGCTAAAATTACTATTGGAGAATTTTAATGTGCTTTTGAACTACTCAGTAATGTATCAGCTTCAATAATAGTTGCAGTGTTCTGCTACAATTAATTAAAAGAAAAAAATAGTCTAAATTATTTAGCTGTGGATATTTTATGCATTAATATTATTATTTTTAACCTATGACATTATGTCAGTAAAAAAAAAATAATTTACTTCAAACCTGTTTTTAATAGCTTGCACTAGTTCTGAGAAATGCAATCATTCATGTCTACAATAATAAATTTATATAATTCATTATTTATTTATATATAGAATAAAAAATTAATTATGAGGTATCAACCCAGGAATTTAAATAATTCAGAAAGTATTACCATTACTCTCATTATTTACAAGCTTATCCTGTATTTGATTTTCTTCTTATAACCAGTTTCACAAAATTTATAATATTTATTATTTATGTTTTCTCAATAACATATTTGATATTTATTCTCAAAATTTCTGGTAAAATTTTTATTTTTTTCTGATTTTAAATAATTTTTTAATTAGTTTTTTAATATATATATTGACCATGTCTTACCTATATATTCATTTACATATCATCTGTAGATTGTAAAATTAAAAAGAAAAGAATAATTTACTTAAAAACCAAAAAATTTTTTTTTAAAATAGTTGAAAAAATCAACAGTACAATTTTTATACTTACAAAAAAATCAACACATCATTCTTTCGACAGTTTATCTTAACTATCATTTTTTTCGATACATATATAATTTTCTCTGGTTTTGAGAATTCTTTTGTCAGGAATGAAGTGTTTATTTTAATTCCTTTTTTTAAAGTATTTTTTATTTGGGGGAACTTACAAGGTATCTCAGCTTAAGTGATGTATTATTAATTGGTTTGAATAATGACAATACGATTATAAAATACTGTAGGAACAATAAAATATATATAAAAAAAAAAAACACTCACCTTCCTTGTAGTTAGTCATGTTGAGGTCATCAATAAGGAAAGTGCTAGGTGTGGTAGGTTGAGAAGTTGGCGCACTGGTTCCTGAGCTAGCGTTGGTACTGGCAATTGGGGTCGTGGGCTGAGCAGTTGATGGCCTATTTGTTGTAGTGCTTGTTGAAGGAGTTTTATCTACGATAGAAGAATGATTAAACATTAATAAGGTGAATGCACTCTTTTAATTTCCTTTGGTAATTAAGTTATTATATTTTAATAAACATTAGTAATTTTGAATAAAAAAATCATGGTTAGGTTGGCAATATAGTGGGAGAAATGGTAGACATAAAAACAGTGTTGAGCAAAAAGTAATTCCAGTTACAGTTACTGTGAAAATTACTTTAATTAATTACAAATACTGGTTGAACCAAAGTAATCACAACTACTAATTACCATGAAATGTAATTCAGGTGAGTTAGAGTATGTACATATTTGGGACAAGGATTGTATTGGGTTGCGAGAGGGAAAATGGCGTAATAGCCCACTTCTTGTGGCATAGGAAAAAAAAATATATATTTGGGACATGTGGATCAATTGGGATTTACATGGAAATAAGATTTTGTTCTGTTGGCAGAGCTACCATCTTTGATAATGTGAAGTGAAACCATTACATTTAGTTTTTTTTTTTTTTTTTTACATTACATTACATTTAGTTCAAATTACTGAATGTTAATACCAAAAATAGCAACTCTCCTAACAAAACAAAATTTGGAAAAAATACTCATTTAAACACTTCCTCCCTCTTAATGAATATTTTCCCAGAAGTTTATGATGTAATAAATGAAATAATAATGCGGAAATCTATTCTTGGATTTATTTCCTAGGAAGCTGTTTATTATTTTTATATTAAAGATAAGATTTAAAGATAAAAAAGACACCCTTTAGAATATTATCGATGCTCTATATTTACTTGTACAATGTTTCGGGGTGTTTCCACATCTTCTAGTACTATTATCCCTTATAGTCAAATATATCGCAAATATATCAGCACTCGTAATATTATCAGAAAATTAATAAATAAAATTATTAAGAATGAGATCGGTAGTGATATTACAACTTTATTATGACCAATGTAACAAATTAAAGAAACAACAAAGAATCAGAATAAATATAAGGGTCTTTAAAAAAGAATTAACTAATTTCGAAGCTTCATTTAAATGGTAAAAGTGTAGGAGTCACATGCCATTACAAATTGGGGGTAGTTAGTGGAATATCTCTCTGTTGTGTCTCTCTCCTCACTAGTTTCAGAGGGAAGCTGACTTTTCTCTTTGCTGGAAATGCACTTGCTTGATTTCAATTTCCAGCATCACCCCATTGGAATTATTCAATTGCTTATATGTGGTTCTTGCTATGTCAGTGATTATATTTAAATATTATGTTCAATATGAATATTAAACGCTTGAAAAAGGGGGGAAGCAGCTTCTAACTATTTCAAATACATGAAATACGAGAAAGCAGTATCAAATTGTGATCAATTAGTCACAATTCTGTACTGCTTTTTTTTATAGTAATATAGTTTAATGAAATCAATGCATTAATTTTGAATTAATCACAATTCTGTACTGCTTTTTTTTATACAGTAATATAGTTTAATGAAATCAATGCATTCTTTTTGAAAGATCTTGTATAATGAGCCAAAAAATATTAGGCAATTATAAACCAGTTTGCACTATTGATTTAATGTTTTTTTCTGATATATTGGGAATGATATAGTATTCTATTATTATCAGTATTTCTAAACAGTGGCGAATTAATTTTTATACACCAATAACAGCAACCATTAAGTCTCTTTGAATGATCAATAAACAACAAAGAAAAAACTTTTTACAATTATAAGTTATTTTAACTAAAATTACTTAAAGTTACCTGTGGACAAAGGTGTTGATGTTGATGGAGCATGTGTTGTGACAGAAACTGGTACCCAAGTTTCAGATGCAGGTTTTTGAGAGGTAGAAGATATTGGAGCTGAAGTTGTAGTTTTGTTTGGACTGGCAGTAGGTCGTGGTGTTGGGCGGGTGGTAGCTATTGGTTTTGGTGGTGGTTTTGAAGTTGGCTTTGGCTTTGGTTTCACTCCTGGCTTGGATGGTGGGCGTTGAGTTGGCTTTGGTTTAGGGGATGTTATAGGAGGGCGAGGAGAACCAGGTTTCTGAGAGCCCTGTGGTGGTTTCCCTGTACTAGAAGGTGGGCGACTGGTTGTGGATGGAGGTCTGGCAGCGGTCGATGGAGGTCTGCCAGCGGTCGATGGAGGTTTTCCAGTACTCGGAGGAGGCCTAGCAGTACTTGACGGGGGTCGGGCAGTACTTGACGGTGGCCGAGGAGTGCTGGGCGTTGGGCGAGTTGTTGTAGTCGGTTTCGAAGTACTTGAAGGAAGTATGGTACCCTGCGAAGAAGGTGAGGTACTAGGTGGTGGGCGAGAAGAAGTGGACGGTGGCCTGACAGTGCTAGGTGGTGGACGAAAAGAACTAGACGATGAAGGAAATGTACTTGGTGGAGGAGAAAAGCTAACTTGGCTGGTGTTATAGGAAGGTCTTGTGGAAGTAGGTGGTGGCCGCTGGGTACTAACTGGTTGGAAGTTGACTTCAGGTGTTGACTGGCTAGAGGGTCGAAAGGTGCTCGTTGATGATGGTAGTGTGATAACCGTAACAGGTCGATGTGTGCTGATAGGCGGCCGCTGGCTGCTGATTGGAGCAATGGAAGGTGTAGAACCTGGATTGGTGGTAACCACCTGAGGGGTACTGGATGGTTGGGGACTACTCTGGCTAACCAAAGGAGGTCTTGCAGTAGATGGAGGTGGCCTCTGGGTTGTGAACACGCTCGGCCTTCCAGTGGATCCTGGATGTGTTACTGTAACAGAAGGTAACTTTGTGGGTGTTGTAGAGGTTTCTGTTGTTGAGGACAGAACAGGACGATGGGTGCCAGCTGAACTTGCAGAAACTGAAACTATAATAAAAAACTAGTTACTATATTGGACTCAATTGTATAAAAGAAGAAACATATATTATGATAGGTTTCTATTTATAATTTAAATTTCCTTACAGCTAAAAAAGTTTCTGAAAACTGATTAAAAATTAATTTTACTTCTTAATTTTCAAATTGTTTATAAAAATAGTTCCTTTTTTTTTTAACTATCACCGTCTATTTACAAGTCACCATTTTTGATATTCTCATGCAATGAGAGTTTTTCCCATAAAATAGGGTTCTTATTGTAGTATCTTATTACATTATTCCTTTGATCAGCATAAAAATAATTATTTAAATTGTCCATATATTATATTATAATAATTTTAACAAAATTTCCTCTTCATTGAATCACTTCCTAGTTCCTTTTGTTCAAATAATTTTATTTTAGGTTGCAAGATCTCTAAGTGATGCAAAGATTAAAGAAGTCAATGTAAAAAAATATGACAATTTAAATAAATTGATAGTTAAAATATTTATTTTTATGTTAATAATAGCAATAATGGAATACTATTAAAACAAAAGAAAGAATTATGTGTAATAGAAAAAAATTGCAATTCATTATGGAGAAAAAAAGTGATTAGGAAATAGATAATGATGGGTCCGAAACATTTTACAAAGGGATGGTTTTTAAACTTTTTGGTCTGGTGTCCCACTGAAATTATTAAGTAAAATTCAGAATATTCCTTCTTATATTATTCTTTATTTGATGAATGAAATAATAAACTGTAGAAGTAAAAGAATGGAAACATAGAATGGTAAAGAAACAAAAACAGTTTTAATTGTTCTAATAATTTAATTGATTTATTATAATACTTTAATTTAAAATTAAAATTAGTTCTTTAAATATGTTATGACACCCAAGTGACATAAATTTGACTCTCTAACGCCTAACATGATGTGGAATTACTTTAAGAACCACTGGTTTAAAGAAACTACTTTAAAATTGGAATTTCAGAAAACTGAATTACTGAAAAAATGAACAAACTCTTCAAAAAATTAAGGTATCTATGAGGTATTAAATGAATTTGATACTATGTCAAAGTAATTTTTTTTTTCCTTGTTCTTTAAACTTCTTCCTAAAATAACAGCCAAAGGTAAATCTGTTAACCGCAAATGTACTTTAAAATTAAAGAAAGAAGATCAAACCTTGAGGCCTTATAGATGCAGCAGCTGAGGGTTTATTCGAAGATTCTTCTACAGTTGTCCATGTGACTAATGTAGGAGGAGCGGTGGTTGGCTTGGACTCTACCATCCCCAATGTAGAAGCAGCTGTAGACGATGGGAAATTACTAGTGTGGCTGCTGCTAGGCAGAGCGATAGTGGTAGATATACTTGGCCTGTAGGAACTGGAAGCTATTGTTGACAGAGGCTTCTGTGTCACTGCAGGTCTGATCCCTGCCGCTGAGGTGGCATCAAGAGAGTTGTCCTCAATCGGGGGTACCACGTCTATGTCTGATGGGCTTTCTTCAGTGGGGATCTTACAGCAGCTGCCGAAATAGAATCTGTCAATACAAGTTCCCAGGTGGGTCCCGTTTGCTTTAGCGCATGAGATAGCAAACATGCATGTCCCTGCCTCCCCTGTTCGCCGGCTGACACATGGCAAGTGTCGAATATTACGCCCAACACCTAAACAAATATAAAAGATTAATTTTTTGTGTTCATCATAATTGAGGCACTGAATTGTCAAACATGGTAGCTAAAATATTTGTTAATTCAGTGTTTTACCTTCAATAAGGAGTTATTTGCCTTAAATTAATATCAACTTTATTTTTTAAAACATACAAATTTCCTAAAAGTTCAGTCAAAAATCGTTAAAATCAGCCTTAAAGAATCCAGGGATAACAAAAACTTCATTTCATAACTAATGTCAGATACTATATTCTACAAGTACCTCAATTGAAGATATTATCTAATACTTATATTATTAATGCTATAAATATTTGTTTTTGCCGCATAAATGGAAGATCACATACAGGTTTAATAAAAACAAAATTAAAAAAAATTAGACTTTTGCACATTCAGTTTTTTAAAGTTTATTAAGCCACATGTAATGCAGGTTGTTTAATACCATATTGTCTCTGCACTGTTTCTGGACTTTACCTCACTGACAACACAGATGTAATTTCTAAACTAACTCTTAAAAAAAAAAAAAAAAAAGCCAGTGACTAACTTTTACCAACACACAAATTAGAATGACTGGATTATGTTCTGTTCCATCATCTTCATAATCTGTTCCTCTTTCATTATATTTTGCACTGCTTTTTAAGTTTCTTTTAAAAAGTCATTATGAGAGTTTTCAGATCACAGTGATCAGGAAAACTTGTTATTTATTTGAAAATTGTTAAAAGTGCAATGAATATAATCATTTTCCTAATTATTATATCTTAAAATGCAGTATGTTTACTTATAGCAACTAGCTCATTAGAAAAGCAGTAACTACCTTTCTCTAACTGCATGTTTACTTAGCAAATATCAGTTACTGCATTTTTATACTGAATGTAATTCAAATACTTTGCAATAAGTGTTGAACCATTTACAATTGGACAATGCTATCTAGAGTATGTACCAGCTAAATTTAAACAGTGTAAATGTATGAAAATAGAACTTAACTTGTTATAATATAACTGAAACAAGAATACTAAATATTTTGGATATATTGAACTTGTTGGAATATTTTATTTTTAAAATTTTCACATTTGAAAACTGTATAGTAAAAATGCAGTTA
>NW_027114407.1:2245319-2246944 GCF_000696795.3 Halyomorpha halys | reverse complement strand
CGGTATATTTCCAAGATAAGATACGGCAGATCTCCTGACCTCTTCGTTTTTTCTACGAAAAATAGTGCGATAATTAATCCATAACATGCATTTCTTTTGTTATGACGAAGAGGATAGCGGAAAAAGGTTTGAAAAATTTAAAAAGTTTAATTAATTAAACAACTTTTTCGTTAATAAATGGAATTCGATAAAATTGGAAATTTTTCATTATTTTGATATTTGGAGAAGATGGTTGGGGTAGAGGGGGGGGGTTACGGTCAGCAAAAAGAACATAAATAAACAACAAATTATTTACTCATGCCAAATAAATTGTTTTTGTTTATTTATGTTCTTTTTGCTAGAGGTAACACCCTCCTCCCCCCACACGACCATCTTTCCCACTTATCTATGGACAACTATCTACACCTCTTTATTTTGATATTTATTATTTCGGCTCCAATCGAACGATTCCATGGATTTGAAAAATGAAAAAATACATTGGATTAAAAAAAAATGTCTACACCGTCCCTTAATCAAACTTTTTAGAATTAAAAATTTGTGTTCAACCTTTCGCTTTGAAACCTGCATGAAAGCCCTGCAAAGTGGGGCGAAACGTCGGACATTAAAATAGTTATAAACTATTTGTTATTTTTTTGACCGCAACACTGACCATCTTCTTATATTTAAAGATTTTTATATTTGGCATTGTAAAAAAAAAAAGTTCCAAACTTTTCAAACTTTTTTTTCGTCATTCTCTTTATAATAATATAATTTAAAAAATGTAATTTTTCGATTTAAAATCGCACTATTTCATAAAAAAAGTGGTCCGAAGTACTTCCATCGTCTTAAAAATATGTCGTTTGTCCTTTCGACTTAAGGACAATAGGACCGTTTTACTATCCGCTTCAAACCACGCTCACTAAATTCCAATTCTTATATGTTTATAATTATTTATATCATCATCATAAATATATTTTTTGTATACCTTACGCTGTAATTATATGTTATTGCGGCAAAATCAAACAAATAGTTTTCAAACGAACGATATTAATAAATTTTTTTTTTCTACCTATCTCCACACGTCTGTACCATGTCATTAATATAGCTCACATCACATTTACTTATTTTATACATTTAATACAGTTCTAAATATCTATTAATGAATTAAATACAAAAATAAATAAATTTTAAGATTTTAAGAAGTATATTTTCGGTACCTATTTCTTTTTTATTAACATTTTTTTTCCAATTATACTGTTTTAAAAATTTATAAAAATAACATAAATTTCACTTACTACTTTTTGAGTTGAAATTAATCCTCGCTTGTTTCAGAACAGATGTATCTAAATTATTGACTGTGGCAATACTTTCGCGTGCTAATTTTCTAAATGAGTCTTACATTTGACAAACTCCAATTTTAACAAAAATAATATTTCTCGCTCCAAACATTATTGTTTTGCAAAAATATAGCATAAATAGAACAACTAACTAAAATTCCCGTTGTGCTCTTAACCATTTATCCAATGCTAAATTGTTAATGAATCAATATAGAAAATATTCAGAACGATTTTATTGTCATCATGTCAACTGAAAGGCTTAAATATATGTTAAGTGAAAATTAACCATTTTATAACTACGTTGATATG
>NW_027114407.1:2244563-2245269 GCF_000696795.3 Halyomorpha halys | reverse complement strand
TAAAAAAACTTATAATTAGTCATAAAAGAGAATTAGTTTTAGGACTGGCTGACTGAAGTAAAACGTTTGGAAACAATTAATGTACTAAAATTTTAATAATAATGATTATGCATTTCCTTTTATAGCGTAGGGAAGAAAATATTAGTTAAAGAATAATATTAATAATTAGAATAGTCATTTCCTAAATCAATACTAGCAGGAATTTTTTTAATAGTGTAATAGGAGCTCTTATTTATATGAGATAACAGAAACTCACTCAATTAGACTGACACTATCAGGATCCTTAAGCTCCCTGACTTCTTCTCTCCTATTACAATATAAAAATTTTCCAGGTAGAATTAATCAGCATTGTTTCCCCCCACCACTTCCCTTTCATCTCATGTCAAAAAATCAATTTACTCCCATATTTTTTTTCTTGAGTTAGAATGTCGTTAAAAAAGTTTCACTTCAATAAATAAAATTTAAAGTTCAAGCTATGCATTCTTAAAATTCGTAGAAGCAATTGGATTATTTACTAACGAAATTTCCTCTTCATTGAATCACTTCCTAGTTCCTTTTGTTCAAATAATTTTATTTTAGGTTGCAAGATCTCTAAGTGATGCAAAGATTAGAGAAGTCAATGTAAAAAAATATGACAATTTAAATAAATTGATAGTTAAAATATTTATTTTTATGTTAATAATAGCAATAATGGAATACTATTAAA
>NW_027114407.1:2238075-2244071 GCF_000696795.3 Halyomorpha halys | reverse complement strand
CGTAAATATATGTTATTCAACACATGTGAGAGGTTTCAAAGTTATGACGGAGGGAAGTCGGTGGATCGAGATGGTAAAATTTGGGTTTTAAAAATTTTGATGCGTATATCAATACCCAAATATGTTCCGCCGAACGTAAATTTAGCCGTGTTTTTAAGTAAAAAAATTAGCATTTTTTGAAATGTGCTGAATTAGGCACGGGTCAAACCTGATTCCAACTGCTATGGGATACTCAACTACTACTCACGTAGTTTCATGCTTCCTCACGCTTAACCCTAAAACATGGCTAATTATGACCACCACTCGAAGAAAAAATTGAGCTTAAATGAGTTAGTTATACTAGATCACCGACGTAGGATTTTTTCCCCTTGGTACTTGGTAGTTACTTATTGAATGAACTGTTATTAATTTCCTTAAGCTATATACTAGGTATCATCAACAATAAATATTCTGAAAATTATTTTTCAATGATTTTCTGGATAATTTTACTCTACTAGCGATAAATAGGGTAAATAAAGTGTTAGGATATTTATCATAATCTGTTCGACGATTAAGTAAACGTCTCAGCCAATTTTTATATTTGGTGGCTCAAATCATTCAACTGGATAGCATGAATGTTTTGAAACAAATCGAACTCAAGACCCTACAAATTATTGTATTATATGTCTGTGGTCATATTTTGAGGTGAAGACTCCATAGATAATTCAGAGATCTTATTGCTCAAATTAAGATTCAAAGGATGTCTAGAACGATTTGAGCTTCAAATATTGAAAAAACACTACACTAAATATGTTTAGTCTGTCTGTTACTGAATATGTAACGTTCTTTTGAGCGAATATCTTTCAAATTTAATTAACTGTTATTTAAAGATTGTCATTATAAAATATGCAGATTTTCCGATTGTGTGTGCTGAATAAAGATTCTTGATAATGTTATATTTTTACGAATGAGAATGATATCGCTTATATTTCGAATGAACTAAAGAGAAGACAGAAATATATCTATTGCGAGAGTTCTAGCAGTAGTAAACATGTATTTCTTTATTTAAGTGAGTGTTTAAAATATCCAAAATTATTATAAGAAAAAAGGTAGTTATTTGATAAAATTATTTAATAGATACATGTAAACATTTCCCAAGTTTAATTCAAATTATATTCTATCTTTAATTTTATTAATTCAATTTATTAATTAAAAAAAATTCCATTACTTTTACCTTTTACCAACACTTTTTGTTGTAAACCTATGACTTCCTTTCCTATGTGTCTCTTAGTGGTATTCCATTTTATTCCTATCGAACAGATCCGTTAGCTAGAACTACACGAGGACAGACAATTAAGTTTGAATTCTCTTGTAAGGCCGAAAAGACAGATAACCGCTCGTCGATTCTGACTATTACAACACTTACTAGCCAAACGCTCTAAAATTTTAATTAAATACAACTGACTCATTTAAATGAATATTATAAGTCCTATTTTGACTGTATTCTGCCATTGTACCATAATTCACTGGTATTTTTAAATACCTTAATAAATTTACCTTAATAAATTTAAAAATACAGTTGTAAATTTCATTAAATAAAAATAACAACAAAATATTAATATTTACCCTTTTTTATTGGGAAGGATTAATTATACTACATAATAAACAATCCTACCAATACAAAAATTATTGACCTTTGTGACCCAATTGTTTTATAAAACAGACCAAAGGACATCTTTGCATTTATTGTGGAGTGAAAGCTATGTAAAAGATATGCTAAACAGAATAGGGTGGGCGAGAAAGAAAGAAGAAAGTTTCTTTATGTAAAAGAGTGAATGAATCAGCCTTCAGGGAATTTGGAACGGCTGGAGCGCACGGCACTCTAGATCTCCGGGTTAGTATATCCTGTCTCCTGCCTTTCGATACCTTGCCTCACTGATAGGCCGATTCTGGTTTTTTATCCTATAAAACTCCCCAGAATATGAAATAAATAACACAAAGTATATAGTAAAAAACAACATAAAATACACAGAAAAAAATACGCTATAAAATAGATAATTTAAATATAATACTAATGTGGCAACAATAAGTTTTGAATTAAAGAAGGAGGATTAAACGTTAAACTAATATAAAAATGATTTTAAAATTACCCTTTTTTTTCCAAAAAAAAACAATAAGTATATTAATGTGTTATAAATATGTATGTTCATTGGCAAAAACTCAATGTTAGACACTTATTAAAAACTAAAAAAACTTATAATTAGTCATAAAAGAGAATTGATAATGACAGTATTTTAAAAAAAAAAGATATTAATAATGTAAATAAATCAGAAATGAATTTGTGAGTGAAATATCTTAATATAATTACATTCATTACCGGATAGATTTAGAAATTTGTTTATACAAAACCTAATCGTCAATTCTTTAAAATATTTTTACTACTATAACTTTTAAATCATCAAAAAATGGGATAAAAGATATTTTTATGTATTAAAACTTTAAATTTAAATTTGATTAATATTTTGCTATATTTCATTTTATTTTATTTTTTCAAAACTTGGTCTTTTCTATGAGTTACTCATACTACCTTTAAATTTATTTAATACCTTTCGTCCAACAACAATCAAGTTTTCTAAATTTATTTGTGTTTAATTGATAAAAAACTAAGACATGTATTATTATTCATCATTATTTCTCCTTCTATGCTCCAAGCCTTATCTCCATCTATTTCAAATTCAAGATTTTAATCCAAATAGGATCGTCGAGACACGAATTCAACTTTGTAGAAATGATACTTAAATGAAGAAATGCTCTTACTTATCGAGTTTAAAGTAATAATAAATATTACTTAATATAGTAATGATAATGTCTAAAGAAAGTAAGGAACAAATTAACGTAGAGTTATTTCATTAATTTTTTATTGCTTTGTTCATTTAAATTGCCAAATGTATTTTTTTTTTATCTTATTGAAATCGTCTGAACATGTTTTTTTATGCATTTATCGTTGAATAGGCAAAATAAAATTTGACTAATTGTACTTGAGTAACCTGATTCGTAAAGATAATTGATTAGGTGTTTTAAAAAATAGCGCGAATAAAATATGAAAAAAAAATGAAAATTCATTTTCCAACGTACCATTATTAGCAAAGAAATGGGATATGCAACTTTTTATTGCTCATCCTTATTTATTATTGGATAGGTTCCCATGGAAACCAATTCATCTTTGGAATTATTTGAAATAATACTGTATTTATTACCTTTAAAGTTTCTAATTGGACCGAGATATGGCAAACCACTTTTCTAATGAACTTGGCATCCAAACCGATAGGAAGTTATTAGTGTCAGTGGACACATCAGATATTTTATTATTTGTTATTTGCTGATATTACAAATATTTTATTGAAATAATAAACGATTTTAAAATAATTTCTAGTATTTTTCTATAAGTAACTTTGTCAATAATTTAACTTAACTTTTTTTTTCCGTTAAAAATTACGATGTCTAATACCAGACAGTTAGGGTATATACAACTTCCTGAAAAGACTTGAACAAGGCTAGAAACAGAAGAACAACAATGGTCCTTCCTATTTTGCCTTCCCAGATATCCTCATCAAGATGGCCGAAGAAGATATTACGAAACATGGGGCGCAACTAGAGGTAGACAAGAAAATAAATACAATACTATCGGACAGGCTGCTGAGGAATGCGGCTAACGGTATGACCTAGCAGATCCGTGTCACACCCCCGAAAGTGAAATTGAACTCGTCCTACGCACCTCTTCCTCTCTGCCTGAGGAGAAAGCAATTTCTTTCGGAAAAACCCACGTCGGAGATGCATAATATCTTCCAAGAAGAGTCCCTTCATCCTTTCTGGGTTAACGTGTGCATCCTCCAGGATCGATGATCAGGATTCCTGGGTACCGTTAGGAACGTTTCACTCCAAGCCAATCAGAACTTACTCACTTGGTGCTTTAACATCAATCGAATCTATCTGAATCATCGGTTCAATCATCATTCGAATCAATCTTATCTCAGTCAGAATAGGAACTGAAAGGAATGCTCATCACCCTTGACTGTAGTATAGATTTTAATTAATAGAAAATTATGACGAAGAAGATAACGGCGAAATAAAAAATACGGATCATCCATGAACTCAATTATAAATTGAGTTTCCTTTTATTTAAATCGCTAATGTCAGAAAATTCACGAATCACAAGATTTGAAATTCTTTGGAAAACAGCATAGACCAAAGCGTAATCATTCAAACCTGACCAAAACGACTAATAATCAAAATGTTAGTAATTCTGAACCTATTTTTTAGGATACTTGTGCGTACAAATATATCTCTCTAAATTAATTTGAAGCCATTATGTAACCAATTAAGAGGACAAGAATCATTCTGGTATTTTTTAAAGCAACTTTGAAAAGTTAGAGACCGCAAAAATGAAAAGTAATCGGAACATGGTGGATAAAAGTTGGCTCCAAAAGGAACTTCTCTAACACTATCTTAAATCTCTCACGAATTCTGAGATCTTGTATTCCCATTGCAAAGAAAAACCCCTAGAGTTACTGTCTTAAGTGTTTTTTTAATTAAATGGTATTTTGCCACCGATTTAAAACCAGGGGAAATGTTTCTGGCTTACGAGTGTTCCCAAAACACTTGTCTAACTCAACATAAAGGAAATTTGCCAAATTTTAAATATCCCTCTGATAGTGAGTGACCCATCAAATTACGGTTTAAATCTCTTTAGGCTTAAAAAAAGGATCTAACTTCCCTTTTTGATTGTAGTCTGATGCTATAAGGTGTGAGAGTAAAACATGGTGATGCTAAACATTTGCTAAACTATGGAAAATTCCCATGTATGCAAGCGTAATGGATCCCCTGAGTATGTAGCCGAATCGCCGAGTGTTTTTGTGTTTGGCACGAATCCAAGGGCGTTTGTGGAAGCTCTATTGATGAATCCCTTTGTGCTCATTTAATATTGTTTTAAAACTACAAACTGATGAACATCTATTTTTTAATTAATTAAAAAATTGAAAATTTTCTAATCATTCAGAATCAATAAAAAACGATTTTAAAATAATTATATTGAATGTATAATTATAATCCAATTATATGGTATACTGTAAAATTGAACCAATTGGGTGTGAATAAATGCTTTTAGATCTCATATATTTACTTCATGTTTTTGATTTTATATAGCACAAAACACATTTATAAAATTTTTTTTAAAATTTAGTTTTTGGTAATTGAAACAAGTTTGTGCTAAAACGCTGTAAAGCTGAACTTACAGGTTATTAAGGACTATTTCTATGAATTGTTTTCATCCACTGTCTTATTTGTCGATATTTTGCTTCTTTTTAAAAATAAAAATTGTTTAAATTGAAGGAGGAAATGAAGCTCGACGTCCAATATGTTTGCCTCTCTGTAACACAGAAGCGAGTGGAAACCTGTTTTGTTGCCTTCTTTAATTACCAAGAATTTGTAGGTATTTTTGATTTGCGGCAAGTGGTAAATGTATGGGCTTTACAGTTTTATAAGTAAGTTTGCTCTTTGTCAATCCGATGTAAGATATGCGGGACGTGAAGATCAACTTCCTATCTAAATGAGCATCGAAGTATATTATTTGGCTGTATATGTGGTGTATATTGTATTTAGTATTCCATCCGTGAGCATTGCGGCTTCTTATTTATTTAAATTTATTATTAGCTTCATCGGACTAATTATGACAATTCACAAGAACTGACTACTAACACCTTGTTTCCGTTGTTATATTAACAGAGGCATCTAACCGTTACCTCAAACATCAATGACATACTTCAGGGATTATGTCATCTGCTCACTTATTAGTTGGTGGTAGAATTACAATTATAATGTAATACGTAGAGATTATCTTTCGGGTGGGGGGTCTGAGTCATTGAAAAGTATATCTACTATGTATTCATTATTATATAATTTTTCTTATGCATATTTGTAGTGATGGCGGTATGAATAATATAATTAAGAATTTCAAAATT
>NW_027114407.1:2233981-2235490 GCF_000696795.3 Halyomorpha halys | reverse complement strand
GGTATATCATAGTAATCTCTCTACCATCTGCTAATAATAATAGTAATATCATTTCTATTGGTGTAATATTTCTACGATTGTTAGCATTCCTTTTAAAATCGTCATATAGCATTAAAAAAAAAATAAAAAACTTTATCACTACAACCCATGAAATGTCACCAATGAGTAAATTAAAAATTATTAAAAAGGATGTCAAGTCCTGGGGTACCTCCAGTCGCAAATGCCGTAGAGAGGAAGTTATACTGACTAGGCTGAGAATAGGTCACATGAGGCTCACCCATTCCTATCTTATTTCAAAAGAAACCCCTCCGAACTGCCAGTATTGCAATAACAATTTAACAATAAGCCATGTTTTCCAACGATGCCCATATTTTACACCACACCTGAATAGCTTGGGACTAAGCTAAGATATCTTAAAAACCCTTGGAGACGATGATAAGGCAATAGAATTGGTGTTTCAGTTTTTGAAATCACAAAATTTATTGATAAAAATATAACTTGATCAGAAGGAAAAAAATAAATAAAAGATAAAATGAAATAAATAAATAAAATAATCAAATTAAAAAATAAATAAAATTTAACGAATATTAGCAAAATTAAATAAAATATAAATGGCGTTGATGACCAATGAAGTTTGGCGCCACTAAACAAACAAACAAAATAATACTTAAGGTTATGTTGTTACCAGATGACCAACCTTACGATATTATGTTTTACGGTAATAGAAAGGAACAATCATCCAATGGGTGTACTAATAAGTTTCTGCTGTTGGACAAAAGATTGCTCTACCGGAAAGTTTTGTTGGAATTGTTAGTAATGAAAACATATTATTGTAAGTTGGATCATCAGGGGACATCCTTGAAGTATTAGTGACTTTGTATCAGCATAACATGATTTTTTTTTTCGTTTGAAAATGTCAAGTTTTGTTCAGAATTGAACACTGAACGCCGATTTTGCATGTGTGAAATGCTGCTCCTTAACACTGAAAGCTTAACAAAAAGGTTTTTTTGGATCATATAGCCACTGCTGATAAAAACTGAACTACTAGAATAACCCAAATATGAGGAAATCATTGGGAGTATCTGTTCATGCTTCAACATAGACAGTCAAACAGAATATTCTTGGAGAAAACTAAGGTGTGTATCTGGTGGGGTCAGCTTGATGAGTTGCAAAAATCTACCGAAATCGTTGCGAGAGATCTCTGCCGAAGACGATTTTTGAGATTGAGCCAAGGACACAAAGGAAAACGCACCTACTGCGCTACTCCAGGCATGACTAAATTATTGCACTACATGATTAGCTTGTCCGCATATTGCAGGGCCGATCAAAACCTTTTTGGAAACACTTACTTTGGAAGTCCTATCCCACACGCCTGTTCATCAGCCATTGCCACTTAAGACTATCACTTGTTCCAGTCCATGGCTCAATACCTGTTTAACCAGCATTGTACGCCGTATGAAGATATCAAAAATTGGTCCGATTCGTGCATAGTGTCTTCTGAAGAGTTCT
>NW_027114407.1:2232134-2233931 GCF_000696795.3 Halyomorpha halys | reverse complement strand
GGTGTAATATTTCTACGATTGTTAGCATTCCTTTTAGAATCATCATATAGCATTAAAAAAAAATAAAAAACTTTATCACTACAACCCATGAAGGGTCAGGGATTCAGTACTTTGTAAGGACGTACAGATACATATAGGATACCAAGAAAAATTAAATTAACAAGTAATATGTCCAGTTGTTCTTCAAACCCAAACAATCAGAACGACTTTCGGTTCACATTACATTTAAACTTTTATATGTTTAAAGTTCGATTTCTCAAAGATTATTTGACTTATAATAACTAGTCTATTATATAGTCTCAAATTGAAACTAGTTAAATACGGATTAAATTTGTTTCCAAGAACCATCATCATAGGAATTGATGGGTACATGGTAATGAACTTTTACATGATAAATTTGATTGTTTGTTAGGTAGCACGGAGTTCCAATTTACATTATTTGTTAAAATTAATCCGGAATATTGTTTCTAATCAAAATGATCAGTTAATTTTTCTACAATACCACATATTTTTCATAAATTCTACTGTTATTTTGGCAGCATTACTCAAACAAAACAAATCATCTGATGCAGATACAGAGTCACTAATACTTGAAGGTTATGTTGTTACCAGATGACCAAACTTACGATATTATGTTTTGCGGTAATAGAAAAGAACTATTATCCAATGGGTGTACTAATAAGTTTCTGCTGTTTGACAAAAGATTGCTCTACCAGAAGGTTATTGTTAGTAATTAAAACATATTATCGTAAGTTTGATCATCTGGTGACAACCTTGAAGTATTAGAGACTATGTATCAGCATCAGATGATTTTTTTTTTTTTAAATATCAAGTTTTGTTCCGGATAAACAGCGTCAGCAGGAACTTTTTTATTTCTTTAATTTGAAGATACCTGCAACTGAGGCACAACGATTTCTTGTAGAAGTATATAGTGAGGCTGGTTTAAGTAAGAAAAGTTGTCATGAGTGGTTTCCAAAGCTTTTGACGTGGAAGACTTATACCGCAATGCAGGGTCGAAAGTGTTCAAAGACACAGAATTGGAAGTATCATTGGGGTAAGATTCGTCGCAAACGGAAAAAAAAAATGCATTTACAATAAAAGAAACCCAACAAGTTTAAAATCGTTGAGAATAATTCAAACACAAAGAAATTGTGTTTCAGATAAACTGTAGCCGAGAAACACTAAACACGAATTTTGCATGAGTGAAATTCTGCTTCTTAACATCGAAGGCTTAACAATAAGGTTTTTTTTAAATCATATACTGCTCATAAAAAAATAAACAACTATAATAGCCCAAATATGAGAAAATCATGGGACCACCTGTCCATGCTTCAACATCGACTGCCAAACAAAATATTCTTGGAGAAAACTCAGCCGTGTATTTGGTGGGGTCAGCTTGGTGAGTTGCAAAAATTGACCGAAATCGTTACCGGATATCTCTCCCGAAGACAATTATTGAGATTAAGCCAAGAACACAAAGGAAAACGCACTTATTATTCCAGACATGACTAAACTATTGTCTATTATGTTGTATTGACTAAACTACATGATATAGATTGTCCGCATATTGTGGGGCCGGTCAAAACCTTTTTGGAAACACTTTGGAAGTCCTACCACACCCGTCTGTTCATTAGACATTGCCATTTAAGACTATCACTTGTTCCAGTCGATGGCTCAATGCCTGTTTAAGCAGCATTTTACACCGTATGAAGATATCAAAAATTGGTCCGATTCGTGCATAGTGTCTTCTGAAGAGTTCTTCCCTGTGGTATTCGTATGCTTCCAGAAAGATGGGAA
>NW_027114407.1:2229577-2230284 GCF_000696795.3 Halyomorpha halys | reverse complement strand
CCTAGTGTGTAAAACGCTTAAGGCTAAGACACGACACATAGGTATATTTCTAAGACAAGATACGGCAGATCTCCGGACATCTTCGATTATCCAAAACATGCATTTATTTTGTTATGGTGAAGAGGATTGCGGGAAAAGGTTTGAAAATTTTAAAAAGTTTAATTAATTAAAAAACTTTTTCGTTAAAAATTGGAATTCGATAAAATTGGAGATTTTTTATAATTTTGATATTTGGGGTGGAGGGGGGGGGGTTACGGTCGGCAAAAAGAACATAAATAAACCACAAATTATTTACTAATGCCAAATAATTTTTTTGTTTATTTATGTTCTTTTTGCTGACCGTAACACCCCCCTCCCATGACCATCTTTCCCACTTATCTATGGACAACTATCAACACCTCTTTATTTTGATATTTATTATTTGGGCTTCCAATCGAACGATTCCATGGATTTGAAAACTGAAAAAATTCATTGGATTCAAAAATATTTTCTACACAGTCCCTTACTCAAACTTTTCGGAATTAAAGATTTTTATATTTGATATTGTAAAAAAAAAAGTTCCAAATTTTTCAAACCTTTTTTTTCGTCATTCTCTTTATAATAATATAATTAAAAAAATGTAATTTTTCGATTTAAAATCGCACTATT
This sequence comes from Halyomorpha halys, assembly GCF_000696795.3. Lineage (NCBI taxonomy): Eukaryota > Metazoa > Arthropoda > Insecta > Hemiptera > Pentatomidae > Halyomorpha > Halyomorpha halys. Next base: position 2,229,636 of record NW_027114407.1, on the reverse strand, counting down.
TCATAAAAAAAGTGGTCCGAAGTACTTCCATCGTCTTAAAAATATGTCGTTTGTCCTTT
>NW_027114407.1:2223458-2223979 GCF_000696795.3 Halyomorpha halys | reverse complement strand
TAAGATTTTAAGAAGTATATTTTCGGTACCTATTTCTTTTTTATTAACCTTTTTTTTTTTCCAATTATTCTGTTTTAAAAATTTATAAAAATCACATAAATTTCACTTACTAGTTTTTGAGTTGAAATTGATCCTCGCTCGTTTCAGAACAGATGTATCTAAATTACTCACTGTGGCAATACTTTCCCGTGCTAATTTTCCAAATGAGCCTTACATTTCACAAACTCCAATATTAACAAAAATAATATTTCTTGCTCCAAACTTTTTTTAATATATTGTTTTGCAAAAAATACAGCAGAAATACAAAAATACAACAACGAACTAAAATTCCCATTGTACTCTTAACCATTTATCCAATGCTAAATTGTTAATGAATCAATATAGAAAATATTCAGAACGATTTTATGGTCGTCATGTCAACTGAAAGGTTTAAATATATGTTAAGTGAAAATAATCATTTTATAACTACGTCGATATGAGAGTAATATGGCAGAGTCTGAAATTCGCTGTATGCAATTTGA
>NW_027114407.1:2206551-2220743 GCF_000696795.3 Halyomorpha halys | reverse complement strand
CCCTGTGGTATTCGTATGCTTCCAGAAAGATGGGAAAAGATAGCGGCTAGTGATTTAAAACACTTTAAATTATACGTAATGTACCGTTCTATCACAATAAATTCCGTATTTTCAATAGAAAACAGCGGAAAGATTTTAGATTTTTTCAAGCTCCATTTATTAGGCAATTTGATCCGTTTTCTTCATCAATTGGAGTATATATTTTCTGAATACATGCATAATATGTATTATTTGTTGTACAAAATAATGTTTATTTGAGCAAAATATTTCTTTATAAAAAGATAAATCGATCAATAATAGTTAATAAAAAAAAAGATTTTGTAGTATTAGTAGATTTTGTAGTATTGATAGATTTTGTTGTATTATATTAGATCATATATAATAATATTATATTATATTATACTTACTGGCGTGGTAGAGGTGGGGCTGCCAGAGTGGGGTTGCTGCGGCGAGCACCGCCAGGCTCAGGGTTGTCAGCGCCTTCAGCATAATATTGTACTTCTATAGCTCTACCCCAGCATCTAGTCAATAAAAAAATATATAATTAGATATATTATGTAATAAAATACATTTAGGGAAATGAGATACATCTTTAAATTCAAGTTAAATGAATTGTTTCATCTGTAGAGATATACCGTTTATTGATGAACTAAATTTCATTTAGATATTAAATTTCGGGGTGTAAATCGATTACCTTGCATTAAATAATACAAATTAATCCCTTTACTCTTGAGGCAGAATATGCTGGTTCAAATCCATGATTGTAGTTATATCAAAATAAGTTTTTAGTGTGATTGAAATATTGCGCTTATCTACTTAATTATGTAATTAACAGAGTTAGTTTTTTCTAATAAATAGAGCCTGTAGTTAAGACAATCAAAGGGATCGTTCATGGATAGAGTATATATATGTAGTTTTAGTTAGGAGAGTTAGTTTTTGTTGAAATATATTAAAACTCGTAGCCAAACCATATTATAGAATCAAACCGATCTTACAGTAGAAGAGTTTTCACCAAAAAGATTGTTAATGTCAACTGAAACAAAAAGATTTTTCAGCGTAAAAAGTTTTTTTTTGACCTAAACTATCTAGTACTAGCAATACGTCATTCCTTTACCATTATCGAAGGTTGTTATGTTCCACAACTAAAATCTGTCAATTCGATCAAAGGTAAGAAAGACGAATAGGGGGGCTTCTGAATTAGTCACATTATCTAAGTATGAGAAAATACTAATTTCTGAATCCATGCACTTCCACTTTGAACCTTATCCTGCAATCATAAATAAGACTAACACTATATTATTCTCAACTGCAAATTAAGTTAACAAGTATTGGATTTAATAAAAGTAGTAATTTGTATAAACTTTTATTCAGAATGTATGTCTTCCAGTAAGTTAGTGTAATCGTGTTATGGAATGCCTATGGATTTTTTTAAAATAACGTGCTTATTTTTAAACAGTAAAGTTTCAATTAAAAAACAAAAGTTTTTTTTAAGAGTGGAAGTTGCATAAAATAGCTTTTGTTCCATGAATCAATGAATTTATTGACCTCGTATTATAAATATATAAAATAAATTGAACCGTATTATGAAAAATGTTTTTGTCTTCAAGGAGGTTTTCGGTAGCGAATTATGGTTTTACGCTAATTGAGAATTTTGAAATGGGATTCGTTTAATTTTGGTTATGGTGAAACGTCATCACCTTTTGGTATGCAAATCGACTTTATCCCGTTTTTCTGTTAACAATTCAATTTCTCCGTCATCGTAATTGGGTCGGATGCCTATCATAATAATAATCAATAAATAAATCACTCCATTATGATAATGAATTCTCACTGAGATCTATTTGATTCCCTAACTATTTTGTTGCTTAGGTTTATTTTCCGCAAACCGTCAAAAACCTTCTAGAATTCCAGATTTAGGTGCTATTTGCGCCTTCAAGACGCGTCGGATATGAAATTATAGGTTCTTTGAGAATCCTTCTTTTAAAATATCTCTTTCCATTCGAAATTCACCAGTTAAAAGCAATGGAGAAGACTTGAATGGAGTGACTAAGTCGACTTAACTAGAAAAAAAGAAGTTCTTTTATCAGAACTAAAACCAACCAGATTTTATTTTGAAATTTACGTGTTCTTGAAAAAAAGGTAGTTGTCAATCGAGTTTGGAACACCTTTTATAGCTGCATTTCACTTGAACAATTCAATGTAAGTAATGTATCAATTCAAAAATAAACAAATAAAAATAGATATTAGAGAAATAGTTCTGTGGTCATTAAAACGCCAGCATATTGTCAATATATATATATATATGAGATAAAACCAAAACCCTGCTAGCATTTTTAATTTTTCTGAGGCCAAATTTCAATTTTAAACATTTAAAAACACTAAACAAACTCATTATCAATCATCAAAAGCTAGCCTAATCGTTATAATAATCATTTAAGGTCTACAAGGCCGATCTAGTAATAAAAAATACATAAGAACAACTGTTAAAAAAAAATGATTTTATTGAGTGAAGCTTTAAGTATAATTCGACTCACCTATTTGGTTATTACTACTAAAAATTTATTTGTTTAGTATTCGGCAAACAACTTGTCCATAATATTTCTTCAGTTCTATTTATTGTAATCCGTAACAATTAGATAACACTTATTAATAATAAGTTGTTATTTGTTTATCCTTCTACTGATTAAGTCTACTTGTGGTGATCATCGACTTATATTATTATAATTATAATTGTATAATATAATTAGAAGGCTGCAAATAAGAAGCTTGATGATTAAGTTTGAATTGCGCAAAAAGTCGTGAAGCACTTTTAGGTCATAAACTATCAAGTCCCATTCACTGTCCACGGCTATCTCCTAATCTAGATTCAAACACAGCACTCAAGTCCAGCTTCTTGAAGAATTTCTTCCCTGCTGACGAACTCCTCCCTATCGATCCAGACAGTAGCGCAGCACCCACCAGACTGGAAGGCAGGACCTCCTTCCTGACACTGGAGGCGGTGATATAACAGAAGAGATGCGGAGAAAGTCCGAGAACTAATGAGAAGGCCATTGTTGCCGAGGACCGTTAGGAGGCACACTGACACACAAACAGGTGTGTGTGTCCTCTGGGAGGGGAGAAGGGTGTAGGCAGCTCTCGTCCTTGGGTTTCGTCCAGGACATCAGATCTTTATCGATTTCCAGCAAGATAAGGGTAAGCGGGAGGATCCTCTATGTATTATGCAATGGTAAGAACATCAAAGTACAGAGTACAGCATGTCTCTGGATTAATCGTGACAATCACTTCTCTTAGAGAAAGCAGAAAAAAAACTAAATAAAAATGAAATATTGGAAGAAGATAGTAGATTGTAGGAAGATAGTCCGGGTAGCGGTCAATAAAGGTAACAAAATAGTAAAAGAAAACTATTTATTGGAAACCAATGTTTCACCCCACTTTGCCGGGCTGCGTCATGATAAAATGAAAAAAACAAGATACATACATTATAGAATTAAGTGAGCATTAAAATAAAGAACATTTCAAAACAATTGTTATTTGAAAAGTATGTTTATAAAGTATATAAAAAAGAAATAATAATAAAAGGAAGTATACATGTAGGTGGACTAGAAACTATTTACTAATAAATACAACCAGGGCCCTGTTTTATAATACTATTAGTCTTGTCGATTTAACTTAATACAATTACACTGACTAGTCCTATAGTAACTTGTACTTTAGTACTTTTTAGCTCCTGTAATATCACTAATAGTCCTCCTTATTATGAAAAAAAAGTATTAGTGTAATTAACAGGTTGTTTCTATAATTGTATTTTTAACTAATACTATTAGCTTTCATTATGAAACAGGGCCCAGGTGTGTAAATACAACTAAATAAAATAAAGTTTTAAATACAGATCTAGACTAATACATTGTAGAAAAATATCTAATTCTAACGAGTATTATCCTGTAATTCATTATATACTTCCTTATATTCTTATTATTTTTTCTTTTTTATATACTTTATACACATAACAATTGTTTTAAAATGTTTTTTATTTAAATGCTCTGTCAATTCTTATAATTTTTGTATCTTGTTTTTTCATTTAGCCCGGACAAAGCCCTGCAAAGTGTGAAGAAACGCTGGTTAACAATAAATTGTTTTCTTTTACAATTTTTATAACTTTATTGACCACCACCCGGACTACTTTCTGACAAAAAATGCAATAGTTTTCAAAAATATTCATTAGTATGGGGTGCATAAAATCTAACAATTCTAAGAATTAGTTCCTATCACACTTAACACGGAACCTGATTTCTGGCCGTTCTAAAACTCTTAATAATTAGCAAATTAATTTAGTAAACTAACGAATTAGAAATTGTAGCTCATCCGATTTTTCCCCCCACAACCCTTAAAAGATGGTTCATAGTGAAAAAAGTTATAATGTAACAAATTAAATAACCTTCAATTATGCGTCGAATGAGTACTATAACGTAATAATTCGGCCAAGTGTTATGATCGTAAACTCGTAAACCATATTCTATAGGTATTCCTAGGACTCCGAAAGCTAGTCTTTTTAAGTCCCTTTATTAAAAATTTAAATAAAGTCCTTTTATTGCAATTTACTTAAATGTTGCAATATGACGCAACAGAAACTAAATTATAACATACTTGTTGTATCTACTTAAAAAATATATATATCTTATAAAGCGTATCATGAATATATCTATATATAAAGAAAATTACATTTTTAAGATATTAGAACCTCCCAATATCGATATTAAATTTGATGTAAAATACACGAAATAAAATTCGTAAATATATGCAATAGAGAGTAATTATATAACATTAATTTAATTGTTGAAAATTAAGGGCTCTTTTAAAAGCTTACATTTATATATTTTTGCTTGTGGGTGATAGTGAAACATTCCATCAAAATACATTTGGTTGGCTCTTTTACTCAGTAACACGACCTGAGTACCGTTGTACCTGCCTTACGGTACTCCGGGCACTGTAGTGACTGTCGGAAGTGATGTCTATATCTTGGCCGAAGAAGTGGATGATCTGGTTCGGAGATAGTTTCGGACCGATTCCTTGCCATTAAGATCCTTAATAGAAGTGAGGGTGTACTACAAGGAAAACATCTTACCCGCTTATGCTCTATCTAGCTCATCAGTTCAGATCATATACTACTGTAATTGTAATAGAAGAAACATTCCTAGTGCTAAGCTAAATATTTTTCTTTTACTCTAACGCTAAAATTATACGTTATTAGACAATTAGGTGGAGTGCACTAATTTACATATCTCATTTTTTCATTGGAGGCTAGTGAAAGACCATTAATTTACGGTGTATTTCTATCTGTATTACTAAGATGGGCTTACACCGGAGATAATATTACTAATAACTAGCGATATTAATATTTTAATCCCTAATATTTAAACTGGTGAATAGCGAAATACCTTTAACATTTTTACTTCTTTCCCTTCTCCCTATCTTTTTGTATCAAAATTATACGGTTCTGTCGCTTTGCTTGAAGAATCTGGAATGTTAAGTTTCATTTCTGAGTGGCGTAGCTAAGTAAATATAGACTGACTCACACAGAAATCGAAACCACAACGTTCTAAAACACTCTGTGAGGACACTGCGATTTCCCTACCGGACTACTCAGCCTATTTCTTACCTCTTATTCTTCGTTCCCTATCTATGGATGTCCATTCATTGTTGATGATGCATCCATTATATTCCAACTTCTCTAACATTTTAATATAATGTTTTATGCTCAAATGTTCTGCGAGGATACTAGTTTGCTCTATTTCTTATATGCCTAATATAAATATTTTAATAAAAATCCATATAAGCAAAAAAGGCTAATTTTATTTCACAGGCTTTGACGTTATTCAAGCTTAATTATAATTTATAACATTATTCGTCGACACTTTGTCCTGGACAGACTGGTTGTCTTCAGTATCAGGATTGTAGACAACTTTTCGCATACCATTGCAGATCGCAGACCGCCCGGCTGCTGGTTCAGCACCATCGACTTGTTAAGATCGATTACCATGTCCATTCGACCTGAACCTTGAACGTTCCGCTAAGTCCACCCTGAACACCAACAACCCTATTCACGAAAATTATATTTACAATTACATATTTATTTCAATAGACGACTAAGTCATGGATTCATGGGATCTTAGAAGATTAAATAATACAGAAAAATGGTTGAGTTATATGTAGGATCATAAATGTGAAGAATGCGAATAAATGTATATTATTCGTAATTCTGATTTCAAAATAATAAATTTCTACGTATAAAAGTTCTTGTAACAGGAATCAAAATATTTTTCTCAAATAATCATGTTAATATTTGAGGAAGTGAGAAGCCTGGTGATGATTTTGCGATCAAGAGGTGTTTTGCTTTGTATTTCTAGCTGCACCTTATTTAACCTTACTAATTCCTCTCAAAATTGTAAAATAATCAATAATTATTGGCTATTTCACAATATTTTCAATACTAAAAAGTAAATTTTGTTCAAGGAGAGGTAGATAGAAAAAACTTCTTAATCCGAAACTTTCACTTTGCTTCTCCAGCACTGATATATATTTCTGTTGCAGTTTCTTCTTACTTTAGTTAAATTCCCTATGTTCGGTATTTTTCTTTCGATTATGTAATTTCGCAGTTTTAATGTAATTTGATCGGTCGTTCACACCAGAAACCTTGTAATGAAGCAAACAACAAATTTTGTAATACGATACGGTACGATTAGCTATTAAATTATTAATTCAGAAATATTTCCCTTATAATTAATGAATTATTAATGTGCTGAGATGTTATCAAAATTTGACGGTGGGAAAAGATAGTTTAATATTTTTGATAAACTAATTATTTTCATGGTAACAGGAAAGCAGAATTCTTGCATCGCTGCACTCAGATTGATAAGGCTCAAACGTCTATTTACTTTTTGAAATTGTATGTTATTACTTAAGGCTCAAAATTATTTATAAATCTCGATTTTAAGAAAATAAAAACTACAATTTCTAATTGTATGAAATTAGTAAGTTGCTTAATTTAATACAAACCAAATTTTAGTGCACTAAAAAACCCAAAATTTGCATAGTACTCTTAAAACTTTCAACATTATTAAGATATGTATAAGCACACATACATATAAAGGAAAGGATGTTTTAATTAAGGTTAAAGAAATGGTGTTTGGGCAACTTCAAATTATTCGATTAGTCAAATCGATAGAATTTAAACAATCGATTTTGAGACACAATCGACAACTGGGCATCCTGAATCTCAACGACCTCCTAGGACAAATATATGTAATCATGATTAGAGATGGTTTTTAACATTTTTTTTTCTAAAACTTGTATGTATCTTCATGCATACTAAGAACATTTCTTGATATTTTTAACAACATTAGTTTACAATTTAGTTACTTTATCATTTTTACACTTTTTTAGCATATTTCCTATTTTGTTTTCTATAAATACGTGTGGAAGAATATATTCCCTTTTCAAATTTAAATTTTTTAATCGAAATGAATTTTTTTGCAAATTAGAAAAAATAATCATTTATAAAAATGACAACACAGACAGTTCTCTATAATTTTCCAGAAAGCCCGAGATAAGCATGTTATGTCATAAAAGTTTATCAGCTTAGTTCTAAGCACGTGATTTCTTAGAAGTGTATACAATCAACACTTGTTACCTGCACTTACAACTGAAGACGTGAAATGAAAGTTTGGTCGATACAAATCGATTTTGTTACACTATTGTTTTTGGGAACTTAGGGTTTAGAAAGATATAAATTTATCCTGATACATGGCTGACAAAAGGTAAGAAAACAATGTTCTCGACTGGTCGACTTGCCGTAGTGCAGTATCCCTACTGATCCCTCAAAGGCAATGAGATGAAAGGCAGACACTCTAACAAAGACATGATGAACATGTAACTAACTAGCTGTATGATAGGTCGGGCTCAGTAGAAAGAACGCATCGAATCGCCATTTGCAAGTTTTGACCTTGATACTTTTACCCTCTCCTCGTGGAAAGTAGTCCACTCCTCCAGTACACCAGACGATGACCAGACTTCGCCACCACAGCTCCCAGAACACTCATCCTATTGACACCCTTCCTTGGACGGCGGTCCATTGACAGGAGTCGACATTGACCCCCTGCCATCCTTCAGCCGCTTCACGGCCAATGCCTAACCGATCGGTTCTATTGTCCTTGCTCTGTTCGATTGCGAATCGATTATACGTCCTATCGGATCGGGTCACTTTCCGCCTTCAATATCTGCATACATTTCTTCCCTCCAACACGTGATTATCTAAAGCCGTAAATAAAAATTTGATTTGTAGGTACATTCACACTTATTTTTTTTAAAGCCAAATACTATTTCTTCAACTTTCTAAGATAATGGTAAGGTAATCAGTGAAAACTGATGTAAATTTGTAGATCACCTGAGTTACATGTGAAATTAGGATCGAATAATGCAGATTTATAAAAAATATCGATCTATTGTTGCAGTTTTCCCAACTTTGAAGTTATAAAATATAAGGATTGGAATGATTTAGACAGAAGCCTAAATATTCGGCCATAATCATTTAACGTATATATTTTTCATTGTATATTAATTTTTGTTTCAGATCACATTTACCAGTTATAATAAAGTAAATTCGTTTTGTCTTAACATTTTTACTAATTTATTCCCTATTACCAACGTTTTGACAAAGATGGCCACTATAAAAAAAAAATCTCAATTAAAATTCACTTCCTTTTATACACTTTCTAAAATTTTTGCAGAATTTTGTCACTTATAACCTTTCTTTAGGCTATTAATATTATACTGCTTGGTATTAAATACAAGCAATAAGTATAAATGCAACTTTCGTCAATACAAAAATTAAATAGATATGAAAACTTCAGAAAAGTCCTATATAATTTAGGCCAGTATTCGTTGAGCATACAAGCAGTTTTCTTATATTAAATTGCTAAAAATGTATGCCTTCCCTTTAGGCTCAAAATTATTTATAAACCACGATTTTATGAAAATAAAAGCTATCTTTTCTATTTGATATAATTTGATATAAGTGTGTGCTATAAGGTTGTGAGGCTGTAGTTTAATAATTGGAAACCAGTGCAGTAAAAAAAAACCAAAATGTACAAAATTGTGCATTAAAAACCCAAAATGAGTATAAAACACACAAGTCCTGCTATAATCAACTTTATTGTTTAATTTATAATATTAATTCATGGAAATCTTACTTAACCTTGATTGAATTAAACTCGCTAAGTACTCTATACATTTGTAGAAACATACATAAAAAGCTAAACGGCTCTAATAAAATACCCACAACTTTGTCCATAATTGAAGTGCTATGAGAAAGCTAATTTTATTAAATTATGTTATATTCCTATTATGAAGGCTGGAATTCAGTTTTTTAATTTCTTAACACAATTTCAATTTTCAGTTTTAGGAAAAGTGTGCAAGGACTACATAGTGGAATGTAAATACATAGTATTTCAATGTATTCTTCCAAGCAAAATTTATTTTTTAATATTCCCTAAACTGTCACACGTTATGTTATTTCGCTTAGCTTTAATCGTGTATTTCACCTAAGAATATACCACTAACCAAAAAGCTAGCAAATAATAAGTCAATGAAGAAAATTATAAGAAGTTTGATTATAAGTGTGTAGATGTATTGATTAGACCAATTGATTATTTATTTTAAATTAAAAAAATTTAAATTCCCAGTACTCACAACAAAAAAATGAAAGACGAGATGGGAAGGGGGAATTAAAACAAAAAAATAACACTGAATGTTCTCTATAACAAGTTTACTATTGGGAACCTTTTCATAGTAATCCCAAACCACTCTTTAATACTACTCCAAGAATATCGTCAGTAGTGTTTAATTTTTTTTTTTGAGGATGAATTTGACCCATAGATTAATCAATGCATTACTATACATCCAATATGTTAATTTTAAACTATATATTAAATAAGAAAAAATATATAAAATGAAATTAAAGTAAAGAGATATTGGCTTACATGTGTATAATATGAAAAAAGTAGTTTAAATATAATGCAGCAAATTCAAAATTAGATCCGTGAAGAGTAAAACGTGCAGTTTTTTAGAGAAACAAATTGTGGGAAAACACCAAAACGTGCAAAAAAAATAGTGTTATTTGAATTTTTTTTTCATGATTCGAACTTCTGTCAATGTTTTATGAAATTCGAAGCCAGGGAAGAAAATATGCAATTGCACGGAAATCCAGTCCCTAATAATGATAAAAAAAATAGAATCTTCCCCTTGGAGTCCCGATCAAGACCAGTTCGTCAGATAAGTTGTTTCATCTATCACGTTGGTTCGATATTTTTTTCTCCTTTCGTCGTTTTTCCTCAGTAATATGTTTTTTTTAATCCATTTTTATAATTAATTTGTCGCACTAAATTAACTATAAAAATTCTCTTAACAAGATATTATTCTATTTCTTAACAATTTATCATTAGATTTGGTTATATACATTTGTGTATACTGCTCTCTTAGTTATTTTAGAAAAAAATATTTTATGCATACATACAATTTTCACCAGTAGGTTATACTGATAGTTCAACCAGTAGGTTGAAATCGGGAAGTGACGATATATACTCTGCAATACTTTAAGACTCGTTACCACTGTGATAGTTTTCTGTCGTGGTAATGGGACAGTGGGTTAGTGTAGCAATGTTTTGCCCATACCTGTTAGCTGTCGGTTTGGTAAAAACTTTGAAAAAAAAATCAATTTCAAAAATAAACAAAACAATTTATGAAACAAAAATATTTTCCCGTTCAATCGCTCTCGTAGTTCATAAGATAAAGGCAATACTTCATTGTCAAGGAGTATACAAGAGGCAGTTTACATGACATTAGCTTCGCTGCCATCCGCTGTGTGACAGTACTGGCACATCATCTACTATCCATAAGCTGTGCTCTCATTGTCTTGAAAATATAGCATATTATTTCTGATTCTTGGGATACAGGTTTCAGCTATCATTCTTATATAACTAAATATACCCATAATACACAATGAAAATCAAGGAAGTAGTAAAATATGATAAACATTTTAAGGAATTTAATAATAATATTTTACAACCCACAACTATGAATCCTACGAAATAATGCAACCCTAATAAAGATGTTATCCTTACAATATGGTACCCTATTACTAGCTAAACCATTTCCGCTATAATTTGTCCTGAGATATTACAGCTAGGTACCGCCTCAATATGACAACCAGACATATTACAGTTATGTCCTGTCAGCATAGGATAAAGCACTCCAGTAATAGAGGAGATGCCTGGGAGTCCTATATTGTACTGTGGAGGATGGTATTGTGCTGTATCCTGTACTGTACTGTCTCCTGTCGGATCTGTGTCATTTGCTAACTAGCTGATAACTGGCAAACAGTTATACGGTAGGTTACACTCCTTCTCGCACCTCCTCGTGTAACACACTTCAATAACAAATAACGTTTTTCTTTTTATTACTTATCTTATTTTCCCTATTATATCACTTAAAGAACTATAAAATGAGTGAGGCTGTCAAAATCATTCTATAGCTAATTAGTGCATGGATTCGCTATGTTTTCTACTCAGATTTCTTTGTTAATGTATATTATGTTTGGGATCACAAACCAATAATATTTGGAATATTTGATATTCAATATAAATATTTGGAAATAATGAGATGTTTTGTTCACTACCTTTTCAGTTCGATTCACAACCTTGGTCGGTCAATATTTATTTATTTGGGCCGTTAGTGGTGGAGGGAGATAAACCGTCAGCATTGGCTGTCTAACCAGACAGTTACTGCAGGGGCGCCGGTTCGTATATGGCCTGGTGGGTGGTTTACTATTTCGTGGTGGTCCCACGTAATGACAGCTTTACTCCCTCATCATGGTTAGAATAGGTCATACAATTTTTTTAAAAAAGTTAATATTTATTTATTTTTAATTCTGTTTTAGAGGGGTCGGGAAAAAAACAAAAAAAAAAAAATTGAAAAATATTCTGATAAATCTCCTTGGGTTGGTAATGAATGAGTAATAAAAATTTTAAAAAAATTTCTTGACGATTACATTACTAAACAGTTTTTTGCCGGTACTGTAAAGTAGTCCTTTGGCAGACACGAGTTATCTCTTTCAAGTCGTCATTTTTTTAAATGTTCCTATTTCCTATAGATCAGTTGATTCAAATTTGATTTTTAGTAGCCTTAAGAGATTTAACCATGCTCAGATTTTCTAAAATATTAATAATAAATTGTATTGGTATAATGAATACACTGTAAAGTATTATTTAAAAAGTTGGACCTTTCAAAAATGTATTTAATCAAGGTGAATGACAAAATGTCATAGTTCTACACAGTTTACAACTTTATAAATAATTACAACTTACACGGTCAGTCAGAATGACAGTCATCATTCAATAGCCAAACTAATTTATATAACTTTATTTAATATAGTTTATATAATATAACCCCTACAGTATTAATCCAATTGACACGTACTTGGAAATAAGATTTCTAACACAAAGAATCTTGTACAATATTGCATTCGATTCGGAATAAATAAGAAGGTTGTCTCACCATTATTTTGACATTTGCTTGCAAGAAAGAAACGAAACAGTATGCAGGAAACAATCGTAGCATTCAGTACCCCACCCAGTTTAAATTCTAAATGATTTGAAAATTTTCTTCATAATCCATCAGTATTACCCCTACACGATCTATTTGAACGTCCTTTTTAATCACTTTTACCATTAACCATGTTAATCATTTTGTGTTGATTTTGCGTCATTCCGACTGACAGTGTTGGTTCCTTTTATGATATATTTAATCATAAAAAGTTTAAAACAGAAAACAGACCTTTTTTATTCAGCTATCTTTATCGCCTTAATTTTTTTTTATTGTCCGTTCATTTTTACTTAAATTTATGTATTTATATTTTAGAAAAATTAAAGGGAAAATAATAGATAACAAATTGTTTATTATACAAAAAAGTGCTTAATGAGAATAATAATGTAATAAATTACGGTTGCAGTTAATTTGTTTTATTGTCAATCTCATTCAGAATACTTCCCATCGTCCTTCTTTTTTTTTACTATGAGTTTTCATGAGGTAAAGAACTACGCCAGTAAATTTTAGAAATCCAATCAATACCCATATTCAAAAGGTTTATGCTAATTCCTTCAGGGGATTTAAAGATCTTTGTCTCACACCATAAGACAGAAATAAATCTTATCTATATGATAACGGGCTATTAAAAACTCCAAATATTTTTCATTTTATTTACTTACATTGGCTGTCAATTTTTTTTTTTCGATTTGGCCTCTTGTACTGAAGTGACAGTTACAGACCATGTTCTGGATGCCCTTAAACCTCAAAAATTTTGTGAGTTTATTTTGTCAAATATCATAAAAACTACTAGTCCTACAAAGATAAACATAATTAACTATTTTGTAGTAAATTTAACTAGCTTTAATTGGAGCGCTGGCAAACATCTGTACGTCCTATGGTTTCTGAAATGTAGTTTTTCATAAATCAAACTTATTGTCTGAACAACTATAAATCAATTTATTTTAGCATATATCATGAAAACTACTATTCCTACGAAGGTAAAGGTCATGAACATCTGTATAGTCCATTATACTAGCTTTAATTTGAGTGCTAATCTCAGATATCTGTATGTCACATAGTTCCTGAGATATAGATTTCTGAAAATAAATTAACTAACTACTAATCTTTCAGTAGATTTTAAAGAAATTTTGCATTTTAAAAAGCTATATCTCGAGAACTATTGGACGTAAATCGCTCTTTTAAGGCTAATATTTCAGCAAATTTACTCTTCTTTAAATAATGTACTCTTAGGTTTTCTAGTGTTGTTGGTAGTTTTTAAGATATAGAGCTTCGAATGAAAAATCAATGTTTCTTTAAGGTTTTAAAACAGCCGCCATTTTTTATTCCCCCTACCTATGCTTGGGAGTCTCATCAATTTTGACTATTCATTATACATAGTTTTCTTTAAAGTAATCAAAAATTGGGGTGAGATAACTGCCTTTTTTTCTTCCCGGCTCTTGTACTATCTGGTTTGTTTTCATACATCGATAAATGAAGGGAAAGGAAGGATAAAGTTACCAAAAAGACACCGTGGGAAAAGGAAAGAAAAAAGACAA
>NW_027114407.1:2190126-2206501 GCF_000696795.3 Halyomorpha halys | reverse complement strand
AAAATGTATTTAATCAAGGTGAATGACAAAATGTCATAGTTCTACACAGTTTACAACTTTATAAATAATTACAACTTACACGGTCAGTCAGAATGGCCGTCATCATTCAATATCCAAACTAAATTATGATGACCCCTACACTATCAGTCCAATTAATACGTAATTGGAAATAAGATTTCTAACACAAAGAATCTTGTGTAATATCGCTTTCGATTCGGAATAAATCAGAAGGCTTTTTGACATTTACATGAAAGAAAGAAATGAAACAGTATGCAGGAAACAATCACAGCATTCAGTACCCCATCCAGTTTAAATTTTAAATGATTTGAAAATTTTCTTGGTAATCCATGTGTATTACACTACACGATCTATTTTAACGTCATTTTGAGCTTATGAAAAATAAATTTATGAGTCTGCCATGTATAGGTAGGGAGAATAAAAAATGGTGGCTGTTTGAAAGCGAGAAAAAAATTTAATTTTTCATTCGGAGCTCTATATCATAAAAAGTAGGAACAACACAAGAAAACCTAAGAGAACGTCATTTAAAGACGAGCAAATTTGCTAAAATATGAGCCCTAAAAGAGTTATTTACGTTAAATAGTTCTCGAGATATAGTTTTTAAAAAGCAATATTTCATTAAAATGTTGTATGAGACGTACTGAAAGATCAGTTGTTAGTGAATTTATTTTGAAAAATCTATATCTCAAAAGCTATTTGACGTACAGATGTCTATTAGCGCTCAAATTAAAGCTAGTTTAATGAGCTATAAAGTAGTTTATGATGTTTATCTTCGTAGGAGTAATAGTTTTCAGGAAATTTGCTAAAATAAATTGATTTATAGTTGTTCGGACAAATTTTCATTTGCCAAATTTATATTCGTATGTGAATATCATAAAAACTACTACCCCTACGAAGATAAGTGTCATAAACTACATTATAGTAAGTTAAATTTCCTTTATTTTAAGTGTTGGGAGACATATGGGCGTCTTATGGATCTAGAGATATATATTTTTCAAAAATCCAACATTTTATTCGAACAATTAGAAATTAACATTTTGTGAGTTTATTTTGTCAAATATCATAGAAACTACTAGTCTTACAAAGATAAGCACTATTAACTATGTTATAGTAAATTTAACTAGCTTTAATTTGAGTGCTGGCAGATATCTGTACGTCCAATGGTTTCTGAAATGAAGTTTTTCATAAATCAAACTTATTGTCCTAACAACTATAAATCAATTTATTTTAGTATATATCATGAAAACTACTATTCCTACGAAGGCAAAGGTCATGAACATCTGTATAGTCCATTATACTAGCTTTAATTTGAGTTCTAATCTTAGTTATCTGTACGTCACATAGTTCCTGAGATATAGATTTCTGAAAATAAATTAACTAACTACTAATCTTTCAGTAGATTTTAAAGAAATTTTGCATTTTAAAACGCTATATCTCGAGAACTATTGGACGTAAATCGCTCTTTTAAGGCTAATATTTCATCAAATTTACTCTTCTTTAAATAATCTACTCTTAGGTTTTATAGTGTTGTTGGTAATTTTTAAGATATAGAGCTTCGAATGAAAAATTAGTGTTTTTTAAGGTTTTGAAACAGTCGCCATTTTTTATTCCCCCTACCTATACTTGGCAGACTCATCAATTTTGACTAATAATTATACATAGTTTTCATTAAAGTAATCAAAAATTGAGGTGAGCTAACTGCTTTTTTTTCCATAAATATAATTCCATAGTCCATTAAACTAGCTTTAATTTGAGTGCTAATAGACTTCTGTACGTCACATAGTTCCAGTGGTATAGATTTCTCAAAATAAATTAACTACTAATCTTTCAGTAGATTTTTAAGAAATTTTGCTTTCTAAGCAATATCTCGAGAGCTATTGGACGTAAATAGCTCTTTTAGGACCAATATTTCAGAAAATTTACTATTCTTTAAATAATGTTCTCTTAGATTTTCTAGTGTTGTTGGTAATTTTTAAGATATAGAGCTCCGAATGAAATATTAATGTTTTTTTATGTTTTTGAAACAGTCACCATTTTTTATTCCCCCTACCTATACTTGGCAGACTCATCAATTTTGACTATTAATTATACATAGTTTTCTTTAAAGTAATCAAAAATTGGGGTGAGATAACTGCCTTTTTTTCTTCCCGGCTCTTGCACTATCTGGTTTGTTTTCATACATCGATAAATGAAGGGAAAGGAAGGATAAAGTTACCAAAAAGACACCGTGGGAAAAGGAAAGAAAAAAGACAAAGACAAATATAGGTTGAGAAGGTGGTCCCTGAGGACGGACCTTGAGTTCTGACCTTGATCCTGGATCATGGCCACTGACCTTCATGTGGGTCAAGAACTCTCGGCTCCCCTTCGGTTCTTCGGCAGGTGGACAGCATCAACATCACCACAGGATTGTGTAACGTTAATGCTCCCGGAAAACAATTAGTGAGGGGAACTCAATCTTAGATCTTAGCCATGTGTAAATTATGTCAGCGTATTGGAAAGCGAAAAATAAAACAAAATAATTTTTAAGTTGCAGGCCCATGGACTATCCCCTTTAAAAAAAAATAATGTAAAAGCCTCAACATAAATTTTCGGTATACATATATATATATATATGTATGTGTGTGTGTATGTATATATATGCTATGTTACCTTGGACCATACGCTTGAAACAATTTGCGAGAAAATATTTGTAGATACATAATTAAAAATGTAAAATGGTTAATTATTTCAAATGAAAAAAATTAGAGGTTTTTTTAAAGGAAGCTATTTTGAAAATTCGACATTTCAGCCCTGTCAGACTTTTTCAATGAGGATAAGACCTTGCTGAAATTAACTTTAGTGTTGCTGAAAGTTTACTTGATTTTACTTTGATGTACCGGGTTTGGTCAAAGTCGTTAGAGCCATTTCTGAGAAAATTAATTCTATAAAGTGGCATTTTTGGTCAGTAGATTTTATCAAGAATGTTGTTTAACGTTAAGAATGTTCACGCGTATATCTGCCTCAAGTATGTAATTTAAGCTCCGTATGACCATTTTGGGAGCCATGGTTATTTCTTCTAAGGGGGGCTAAAAACATGTATTTCAGTCGAATTCAAAATTTTTCACGATTGCAATACTTCCCCTTATTATATATTCCATATACAGGTAAGTAAAAGTAAAAATATTGTTTAAAGGCATTTAAAATGACGAGTCAAAATTTTTATTTATTCAGTCAATTTTTACGTTCGCTTACATACGGGCAATATTGCTTTCGTGGAAACTTCTGAATTTGTGTTTCGACGGATTTACACGTTTTGAGGTCCTCTGAGTCCAAAGAACATAAGTCTAAGTATTGCAGAATGGTCTTTTTGTTTATTAGTACAACCAAGCTCAAAAATGAAAAGTCATACGAAAATAAAATTATATATTTAAGATTGGGAAATCCCTAGAATGTTCCAGCATTTTTTCGATAAAATAAACTGGCTGGAAGTTCCATTTTATAGATTTTTCACATTTGTTTTCGATTTTTCCAAAAACTATAATAAAGGATTTAACTACACTTGGTTTACCAATGTACAATGAAGTGATCTTTAATATCAGTTAGTTTTTTTTTAATCCTTATTGAAATTTGATGAAATGAGTTTAAAAGGGCTTGAACACCTAATTTCCAAAAAAATATGGGATATTTACAGGGGTAAAGTACTATTAATTTTGTTTATTTGAATTCCCCATTTTTCAATTAAATATGAAGGAAAAAAGAATTTGATAATTAACTATAAGAGAAAAATGAAGAAATTCATACAGCTGTTCTGTACAGTACAGAAGGCACTGGTCTCAGCCGATTCCAATTAAATGTACACGGTTTTTATCATATTCTGTTATAAATGTTGTTTTTTTGGCAGGAACGAGGTTCATATTCGTTATTCACACCTCGAGAAATCCTGAAATAAGAATTTTTATAGCCACGGAAAATAAAAAAATATGTAGGAAATTTTAAATTTATTTATTGATATTTACAACTTACAAGAGTTTTTATAGGCACGGAAAATAAAAAAAATTATGTATGAAATTTTAAATCTATTTATTGATATTTAAAATGTATTTATTGATAATTACAATTTATTTATTAACTTGAATTAGTGAATGAAAATAATTTCTTCCTTATTTCAATATAATAATTTAATTCATATTATACAGCAACGTTTCGGGAGATTTCCCCCATCTTCAGGCTGCTAAAAAATAAATTCAACAAAACCATAACCATGTGCTTATAACAACATTACTATATCATTTACACTCAAGGACTAATTATAAATTATTTACCTGATAACAAAAACTTATATTTAACATTTTATTAACAATTTATTTATTGATATTTACAATTTATTTATTGATATTTACAATAGTATTAAAAATACATACAAGAAGTGAATTAGGTATTAGTTATACAATGGCATGATATAGACATGTAGACAAGCAACCCATTGATAGAACTTTAATACATAAAATGTATTCAAAGTTAATGTAAATTTGTTAAATTTTAAAGACGAATTTTTTTCCTTAGGCGAAACCTAGAACATTTAGTTTAGTTATTAAAGTTGGTGATATAATTTTGCTTTTAAATTTTAATGATAATTTATTATTTCAAATTTTCGCCTTTGAGGGTGGTAAGAGAAAGTTATTTGTGCACCAGATATTTTTCTAATCAAGTGGCACTAATATTTTACCATTCATCCTATTTCGGTTTAAGGGATTCACCATTGACTTTGTCCGGATATCTTAAAAAGTATATTTTTTGCCACTTATAAGATAATATTTAGAAGTAATAGGTGTTTAATTAACGAAGAACAATTATTGTTTTCTTGGATGTGGTAAAGAAGTTAAAGAATAAGTTTTGTTAAAAGGCCATTATAAAAAATTATTTCATTATTTACAGGTAGATATTATAGTTAGATATAGATATACAGGGTATGATAGGATAAAGTTAACAAACTCCTGGTGGTAATTCTTCATTGTTCAATAAAAAAAATTTAAAAAAAAAAAGTTGAAAAGTTCATTAAATTTGATTTAAGAGTATGTGTTACACAATATCCTAAACTAAGTTTAATATAGTTACCATGTCCAAAATTTAAAAAAAAAAAGGATAAATGCTTTTTTTAAAATTTTTATCTTAAGGAATTAAATTCTTAATGAATAATTAAGCAGTTCTATGAGGTACAGATGTTTATGAGGCTTCAAAACGAGTATTATTGATAATTTAAAAAAATAAATGATTTCATCCAAGTTTATCAGGCAATTTCTTTTGGAAACTTTCTCGGAAATTGAGATCAAGATTCTTCGGCATTATTTATCTCATGTGATGCCACTATAAGTAAAGTTGGACAACATAAAAAACGAGAACAGAGCAAAGTAGACCAGATGAGCTGAGAGCAGACCAAAGTAGAGCAGTGGATTAGCATTAACACAAATCCATATCACACTCGGATCAGCAATAAATGGAAGCCTGCTCTGGTCATTTCCATACCTGACCAGGTTATACTTCTTTATATTGCCTCGATGGAAAGGTAACCCAGGTTTCCTTGCTAGATTTTAAAATCGATTATGGAAATAAAACGAATTCTAAAAGTAAATTTCGTATATATTATAATAAACCTTATCTTTATTTCCTCTTTCACTCTAAATTGAAACAATAAAATCATTTTGTTCAGTCGGTTTAAAGCCTTTAAAAATAAAAAATGAAATTTATACTTATAAATTTAAACTAGGGCGAAATGCCGCGCAAATATATCGTAACACGACTTAAGTGTGCCAAGAGGGTCGGCTTTAACTAAGTGGGGATACAGATCCCCTATACATAATCCCTACCGAATTAGAGATGGAGTCCTTCCAATTATTTTCTTAATAACTTTGGGTAATAAACAAATACCGGTTAAAATCAATAATTTAGTGTTTAAATAAAATAGATTTTATCCAACTTTAGTCTCAAAACAATCTATATTTCTTTATAACTCCGACGTTTCGGCCAATTCAGCTATCCTCAAGAATAATCTACCTCAAACAGCTTTTGTTATACAAATGATTTTTAACAATTTTAAACAAACAACAATTATCGTGCCTTAAATAAAATTTTAGAACCACATCGATATTCAAAAACCGTTATGCAGGCTCCCAATAAAACTGAATTACTGCAGCATGCAACCAAAAACCAGCACACATAAAACAGACACAAGAAATCTGAACCAAGACTATGCGTATATTTTAAGTAAAATTAATTTATGAAAAATATGGGATAAAATTAATGTTGATAATTATAATTAACCTTTTATATGATTGTAGTAATGAAATAAATAGGAAATTTAACCAAAAAATAATTGAAATAAATAAATTAAATGCCAGATCTGAGTGTGGGGAAGGTTACAACTATTTTTGTGATAAATTATAATAGTGAAATTTGACTGTGATTAAAAGTTTTAATTTTTAATTTAATATGAACAATTGACAAAATAGGTAATTAGACATAAACTAAGGATTGCTTATTAATGCATTTATATGATTTCCTAATGTTTTAATGTCTCGTAGTGTAATTGTTGGCTGAAATTAATGACGTGTGCAGAATAGCCTGCATAAAGTAATATGATTCTAAAATTTTATTAGCGGCATGATCATTTATTAATAATAGTGTTGTTTTTTTAAAATTGTTAAAAATCATATGTATAATAACAGATGTTTGTTATATATTGTCCTTGAGGATAGCCGAGTTGTCCGACACATCGGATTGTTTTGAGACTAAAATTGCATAATGAAAATGCATATGCACTAATGAGTACATATTACAGCGTTGGTTTCGACTTGAAAGACAAAGAAGCCTCCATTGTGTTGTTGACAATGCAGGCTGAAGTCAATAATGGAAATAGACAATCAAAACCAGACGAGAAATGGTTCAAGATTTCAGCGTAAACCAATCCACCATCTTGCATCACTCGGTAGCTATAAATCTTGCAGTTTAAAGAGCGCCAATGTAGCACAAACGTGCAATGACGATAGCATGAGTGGGACTAAAAAACTCTTAAACAGGCTCCATTAGCTAGAACTCTCCAGTACTGACTTTTCATGGACCTAAACAATTTCTCGACAATAATTTCTCAAAACTATGATGATATTGAAAATACTTTTGGGAGTTCATCTTTTTCCAAATGTCTTTTCTGTTGAGAGAAATAAGCTTGTTTTACGTTGGTAAAAATGTATTTATTTTAATGGAAAATATTGTGTCTTAATACATGGATTGTTGGAGTAAATGTATGACATATTTTGAATAAATACATAGCATTCATATTATATGTTACTAAGCAACATCTTTTTTTTGTTTTAAGCATTAAGAAAGATTTGGCACTACAAGTGTCCTTGTAAAGCTCTCCAGAGCTGAAATCACTGAATTTTATTGTTTGGAGTGACATTAAAAAAAATTCTGTGTAAGCTTGGTCAACAACCTTCATTTTTTATGAGGAAGGATAACCGGAACAAGTGAGATAATAACACATATATAGTGGAAGAAAAATCTAGTCTGTCTTAATGCTTAATAACATTTGCTATGAATGCCAATGCTTAGATTTCATTAGTAAAGTAGTTTGAACACCTATTAATTTATTTATTATGAACTAAATAATTCATAACAATGAAAATCTTTAGGCGAAAATATCTCTTGAAAAAAGCGTTAAAGGGCACACCTTCATAGGGAACTTTGTCTTGTTTTGAGATCCTTGATTCATTTTTAAGTTCCAAGAGCTAAAAAAACTGCAAATAACACAAAGATTATTTGCTGTCCTTAGTATTTTATAAATTATATTTATAAATGTAATTAATTATTTGGTATATGATTATCCACTTTAGAAGAATAACCAACAGAGCTGTCAACTATTTGGCGTAGATTTAGCCTGAGTGTGTTTTTAGTTCAGTGGGAAGGATGAACGGTCCAAACCGGTCTCTATATTAGCATAACAAATTCATACATTTTTACATCTTTCATTAGGTTTTTATCTAAAGGTAAGCTTTATTTTAGTCACAACAGTTAATCCCTGATCATTGTTGTTGCTATTTTTGGATATAATCAAGATTTTCTCTTTTATACGTTTCCATTAAGATATCTTGTGGAACACCGAAATCCGCGACATTATTTTTTTTTTAGATAAATAAGAAATTATGTTTCCTTATGTCAATGTTTTTGTTATTTCTGATGCTAATTACTGTTTAGTAATGTATTTCCTAGCTGGAATTTAAGATTTTTTTTTTGTTCAATAAATTTCATTTATTTATTAATCTTCCATAAAATACATTTAAATAAAAGACTAAATAATAATTTTTTCAATTACAATATTTCAAAAAGTAATGTTTACTTTTCTGATTGCTTATGCTCCATAAGCTTTATCACTGGACTCCTTGATATAGGCCAGAATGTAGAAGGGGGGGGGCTGGTTGAGCAGTGGAGGTTGAATACTTTTATCCTAGATTGTATAAATTTCAAGTATGCTCCTAGGTCACTCACTCACTATCTTTTGGATATAAAAAGTTTTTACAATAGTTAATATCATTTCAAATAAAAGAAAAATTATTCATTTTCACTGTATAAAGAAAAATTCCTAAAACGAAGTAAATTACTCTTTATTTCTCAAATAAAAATGGCACTAAACAAAACAAGCCCTTTTAACAGTTTATTAGAAACTGGCTGCTTTACACTAAGTTAAACTAAGTAGTATATCCACAGGTTACGGAGATTGAGATATGGACCCGTATCTACAGGTTACTGGTATTCCAAATGGAAAGTGAAGCCAAAAAGAGACGAGTTGGATACACCCTCGGGGCTCAGGTTAACGTTAAGAATTATGGGAAGTCGTAGGAGTTAAGAAGCTACCTTAGAAACCTTTTGTCTGCAGTGCTTGCTGGTTCGATTTCGGCCTAGGCTGGACGATTTTTGTTTCGTGATAGCTCCACTGAATGAAAACTCGGCATTGTCACTTTGGTTAGAGTAGTTACTTACATATCTATCGGATAATTCCCTTCCTCGACTCCGTATGTCGGAAATTACCAGGTAAGGGGTAAATAAAAAACAGTTCTTGATGGACTAGACAGGCTAAGAGGTGCAGCGATTTGGTGGACCATGGGGCTAAACATAGAGGAATGAGGAATTATATGGGAGGTCAAGGCCCTCTGCGTCAAGTATCTAGAGATGTATAGCTCTCGAGTTATTTAAAACAAAAAGAAGAAATTAACGTGTTTCCTTGGCAACCTGAGCAAAATCCCTTAGAAATACATTTAAAACGGTAGAACAAAGTTCAATGTGGCATTTCTTTGCTAATATTGGTTTAATGTAGTCAACACGTTTTTTGTTTAAATTTTTTATTTAATGGAGAATTGTTTTTCTGATTATTTTGTTCATAATTTACGATAAAATGTATATTTTTATGTTATGGGCAAATAAAATTTTAATTTGATTTTTCCTCATAAGAAAGGCCTTTAAGGATAAGATTTCAGGCAGATTTAATATGCAATACTGCATAAATATATTGGGTTGCTACAAGGTACAGCTAATATAAATATTAACTTAAAGTAATCAGCAAAGATAGATTTTTTCCCGTCATAAATAAATAAAATATCATGATAACTAAGTTATCTTATAGTAAAAACGGGTTGATATTCGTGAAATAGATAATTTTTAAAATTACAGTTTTAAACTTTTATGAGTCCTTGGTACTGAGGTATCAAGAACGGATTAGTCTTACCTGATGAGTGTCCGTTGAGATAAGGCTATTAAAAAAATAATATAAAATAATAACGCGTGTATCTCAAGTTTATTAATATAGTTGAAAGAATTTAGTAATAGTTTGGTATTCTATTTATATAAATAACATTTCTCAAATTCGATATATAAACATTAAACTTTGAAATTTGGAAAATAAAGTAGGTTGAAACGCCGTGTCTCTTAATTTCTGGGCAATTTCAAAAAGCTTTAGTTGGGATGGTCTTTCCATAAATTAGAGTATGTTTAACTCATAACCGTAGGATGGCTTGCCAATAATGACATCTGCAATCACAACACTAAACACGCGCCCCATCTTTTCCTGATGTCAGGACTAAAATAAGTCGACGTTTTTCAAAATATCGCGTCTTTAAATTTCTCGACTAACTTTCACTTAGGATATTTCCCATATTTTTTATTTTAATTTAAAATCTCAAGTTTTTTCTTTGATCGTGAGAAATTCGTGCTTTGCTGTTTTTAATGTTTTAAAAGATCGAAAACGATTTAGGCATATTAGGTTCAACATACTAAAAGTAAAACATGATATGAGCAAAGGAGTGGATGTTTGTTTTTTAAAACTAAAGAAAGCAAAGAGATAATAATGTAAACCTGTTACTCAAAATTAACTGATCCAATGAAAAACAGCGTTCTAGTTTACTCTTTCTAATAAATATATTTTACTGGGAATAATACCTACAAGAATATAGAAGAAAAATTTCTCTGGTGTGATGATTGTGCAGTAGATTTAGGTTTTAATAATAATAAAAAGGATTAATTCAAGATATATTTTAATGTGCACATGTTTTTATTTGATTATTTTAAGAAGATATTTTATTATATGTGATTTGTTCCCTAGTTTTTTTTTTGTTTTTACATTTGATGTTTCTCATTTTATTTAAAACTTGTATGTATGTACATGAACATTAAATGTTCTTCCTTGTTAATCGGCTTTAGTTCCTTATTTGTTTATTACTATAGAAAAAGCTAGTGGTATTTTTGATATGATCGATTGTTTTATATGCTTCCTTTTTACTTATTTATTTTTTAAACATTTAATACCAAATATTATTGGATGTCTATAATATTCATTTAAACGTTGCACTTGTATAAACATTTTTTTTTTTTTGGTTAATTATTATTATTAATTATGATGTTTTATTATTTTATTGTATTTATTTTCAATGCCTGTCATATTATTTTATAGGGAACTGTCCCAGAATTATTATTATTTATTTATAAAACACGAAATGTAGTTCTTAACTTTAAAGGTTTTGTTAATGTCAGTTAAAAGAGGTAAATTTATATCTCAAATTAATTTGGATATCCCCGTCCGCTGGAGGGGCGTCCATTGCGAAGGGGTCAAAGTTCCTATACTGAAGGAATAGACTCTTGAAAATCGTCCGTTGGAGAGAGGTGTGCGTTTAGTACAAGAGCCGGAAAGAAAAAAAGGCAGTTATCTCACCCCAATTTTTGATTACTTTAATGAAAACTATGTATAATTATTAGTTAAAATTGATGAGTCGGCCAAGTATAGGTAGGGGAGATAAAAAATTGTGACTGTTTCAAAAACTTAAAAAAACATTAATTTTTCATTCGGAGCTCTATATCTTAAAAATTACCAACAACAATAGAAAATATAAGAGAACATTATTTAAAGAATAGTAAATTTTCTGAAATATTGGCCCTAAAAGAGCTTCTTACGTCCAATAGTTCTCGAAAAAAAGTAAACTTTCTATAATTTAGGTTATGACACTTATCTTCGTAGGGGTAGTAGTTTTTATGATATTCACTTATGAATATAAATTTGGCAAATGAAAATTTGTCCGAACAACTTAGTTAATTATGTTTATCTTTGTAGGAGTAGTAGTATTTATGATATTTGACAAAATAAACTCACAAAATGTTAATTTATAAGTTGTTCGTATAAAATGTTGGATTTTTGAAAATTCATAAGACGCACATATTTCTGCCAACACTCAAACTAATGGAAATTTAACTTACTATAAAGTAGTTTATGACAATTATCTTCGTAGGGGTAGTAGTTTTTATAATATTCACCTATGAATATAAGTTTGGCAAATGAAAATTTGTCCGAACAACTATAAATCAATTTATTTTAGCAAATTTCATGTAAACTATTACTCCTACAAAGATAAACATCATAAACTACTTTATAGCTCATTAAACTAGATTTACTTTGAGTGCTAATAGACATATATACGTCAAATGGTTTTTGAGATATAAATTTTTCAAAATAAATTCACTGGCTACTGATCTTTCAGTAGGCCCCATGCAACATTTTTATGAAATTTATTTAACGTAAATAACTCTATTAAGGCTCGTATTTTAGCAAATTTTCCTTTTCTTTAAATGACGTTCTCTTACGTTTTCTTGTGTGTTCCTAATTTTTAAGAAATAGAGCTCCGAATGAAAAATTGTTTTTTTTTCATCGCTTTGAAACAGCCGCCATTTTTTATTCTTCCTACCTATACTTGGCAGACTCATCAATTTCAACTATTAATTATATATAGTTTTCATTAAAGTAATCAAAAATTGGGATGAGATAACTGCCTTTTTTCTCCTCTTGGGCTCTTGTACTAGTTGGATAAGGTTTCACTGTATGCCCCTTATGACAGGTTTTCATTAAAGCGCCAGCCAAGACATGAACCTGTAAGAAGTGTACTTAATGCCCCCGCTACAGTAATACTGAAGAGGATACTAACGGCTGTGGTAATGACATGTAGAAGTGAAGCAATCCGAGTAACCATGGGATACTTCCCAGATCCCAACGGTACTCCACCGCTACTACTGCACTGCTCTCCCTAATCACATATCAATTTAATTATATTCTCTTTCTCCTTTCCAACTTCATTTCCATAAGATATATTGTTCTCTCGTGCTCCGTTAGCTCATCTAATTTTCATTTAGTTGTAGAAGAGCTCCTTCTCTGCAATCTATCAAGGGGTCATTGCGCTACCTCTACTACTCATCTCAAGTTGAGATAGTTTATTACATTACTTATAACTAGAGACCGGATTCTTGGGTTGAAAAACCATTTCCTGCAAAAATATGCATTAGATATTCAAAATGTGTAAAACTGGATAAAACGCTCAAATCCTCACAAAATCAACTTTTTTGATTAATTTATAACATAATAATCTTTTCATTTTCTTGAGACTGGTTTATATTGTTTAAATAAAGTCATTTTTATCAAGGTAAGTCTCTAAACACACTTTATTATTTTTTTTAATGTCCAACGTTTTAGCCAATTCGGCCATCCTCAAGGACAATCTTAAATATAAATTTACACCTCACATTTAATTTATTAAAAACGCTGCAAAACGTTTTTAATAAATTCTGCTGTAATTTTAGTCAAATTACTCTAATTTGTTACTTTTCTATTTTTTCTCTAAAATATTGTGTGTTAAGAAAATGATAATAGCTTAAATCCGTAATTAAAATTTTTTAGTTTACCGGGAAAGTGATAAAATATCCTGCAAAAAGTTTTTAAATTATTGATATGTGAGGTTTGAATTTATATTTAAAATTGTTGAATTGGTCGAAACGTTGAACTTTTAAAGAAATAATAAAGAATGTTTCGAGATTTAACTTGGATACAAATTATTTAAATAATTAATTTATAATATTTATGAGTACATGGATAAATTAAATAACCTTATTTGAATTATTATAAACTCACTAAATAATTACCACATTAGTGCAATCGTACACAAAAAAATAATCTACTAAGATTAAAAGCCTAAACTTTTGTCTATAATTGAAGAGTGGGCTCTAACTTCATTTAATGATTTTTTCCTTATTATGTCGACTGAAAAACTCAATTGTAGCTTCTTTAAAACTATTAAAATTTCATGATTTAGGAAAATAAAGCAAGATACAAAAAGGAATGTATGAAATGTTATATTCTAACACTGAACTCTAAACATTGGATTGGACATTTCCGAATTCTTTGTTATTTAAAATTTGAAGATTGAATTTTAAGAAAGAGTGGCCGAGATGGCAATAATTGAGCACATGTTTCATATAATATTAATTTCTAGTTTTTCAAAAATCAAAAACAAATTAGTAAGTTGAAACTATTTCAATGTTAAAAATCAATGTATGAATAAAAATGTAATTTGCTTCAGAAAAACCTCAAAACATAAAAATACATGCAGTAACCTCGAAACGTGCATTAACGTTCTTTTCATGATTAACATTTCTGTAAGTTTTGCCCGAACAAGAGATTCAATTGTACTTTCGTCTCTTGTCATAACATAAAAAAGTACCATTTTTTAAAATCCTTATTTAGTACCATTTTTTTAATCCTACAAACCTCTTTTTTAATTTTTTTTTGAAGTGCCATTTTTTTTTATTAATTTGGCTTTCTAAATAAGCATTACTTAAGTAGGGATTGATTGATTTCGAAAGAGCTAATTTTATAACTTTGAGTGAAACACTCTTAAGACGACTTGCACCATTCAATTCCTTGTTTATTAATTTTATTTGATGTTTTGCTTAACATTTTTGGGGGAAATATTACCCTCTAGGTTTAAGGGTTGAACGATAGGCTGGCATCCTATCATCAGAAAAAATCTACCTTATACAATTCTTAAAAAATATTTAATGGCAAAACGAATGAAGAATGACTTAATGTTGTAAAAAATCGTTAAATAAAAAAAAAGTTTTCACTTAGAACATTTATCCAGACCTAAAATTGTATTCAGACTTTATTTATTATTTTTACAGAATAAAACTACATTATTGGTACTCATACCTGTGAAGCCGGCAAGAAAAAACATTACAGGTCTCACAGTATTACAAACTTCAGGTTTTAAATTCATTCTATATTTTTTTGATTATTTATCTTTTTATTAGAATGAAATTGTAATATTTCAAGAACAAACTTGAGTCCTAAAATACGGTTAAACTACTCACCAGTCACCGTTTTATTAATTCTGGCTCAAAAACACAAAAAATCCGTTGACAAAATTGAGCACAAACTTGCATAAAGCACATGTTGATTTGGTTCACAATTTGTATTTAAAATTGTCCATGAGGATGCCCGAAAAGTTGAATTTATAAAGGAATTTAGAGTGTTTTGAGACTTATATTGAATAAAATTTATTTTATTTAAACAATTATTTATTATATTTTTTAAAAATATCTTATTTAGTTTTACTTTTCTTTGTATTTTATTATTTTTTATAAATTTGAAAGTGGAAGTAATGAATTTTCTTTGTATCCCAAACAGTATTTTGAAAGGAACAGTGTCCAACATTTTTATCAATTTTGCTTCCTGAATAACGAAGGTAGGAAAGCTTTATTTTCTTGCATGAAATGAAAATAAATTCTTTTCGGAATCAAAACTTTTTACTCGCATTTTACATTTTAGACTCTAAGAAACGAATTTGAATCCGTGGCTATCTTCAGTCACATTTCTTCATCTAGAATGGTTAAATTAAAATAAAAAAGTTAATGCTAGATTACATATTTATTTAATTAGTTAATAATATTTTGTCTTATTAGTTTCCTTAAAGGAAAGGAAGGAAGACTCTTCCATTGATTGTAATTAAATAAAAAATAAAAGGAATATTTTACGTTAGTAAATTTCTCCAATGCTGTAGATATTCTGTAAATGAAAATATATCGGTTTCATTTAATGGTGATATATATGTGTTTTCTGGATTTATTAATTAATAATAAATATTGTTTAATAATATATCTAAAATTAGGGTCAATAAATAAATGGCTCCTTTGGAGAGATATATTATGCTAAAAGAGGAAGGGAAGACTGGCTACCGTTAGTTCTCAGGATTCAGCTCTTTCTTCCCTTTATTGTCCTTTCTCCTTATTTATTTCATCTCCTTCCTCCCCATCGTGGGAATTCCAAGTCCTTCAGATTCGAATCCGGTCTGTTAATTGACTGCCCCGAAATGATTCATCAAACCAGAGAATAAAATAGGGCACACTTCGTGGACAACACTTGATTAGAACTATCTAGATAGTAGAAAATGGGTCAAAAGATTAAAAACAACACAAGATTTGTTTCTCGTATGGTTATAATTATAAAAACCAGGTTAGTATCATTCAGTTATAAGAGTTGAAATTATTATTTTTACATTGGGTAAGTGAAAGTTAAAATAGACTATTGTCATAGCAACCTTGGCAACATGTAAATTGCCGTCATTTTCTATAGTATATTTTATATGATATTTATTATTTTTTAATATACCAATATATTAATTAATTTTTTTTTAGATATTTATTTATTGGTATTTACCACTGTACGTTATAATGCATTTAGTAAATCTGATCTCCGTTAAATTGGAGTGTTACAGGCGTGTAGAGAAACTACCCATTGGGAGCACTCTAATGACGATTTACATTAACAGGTCTCGTGGCCATTTTCTTGTCAGGCACCTTGGAGGATTGTCAGGAATGGAAGAGAATGCAAGGTTAGAAACTAGAGGGTTTGAGCGGGTTAGGGAGTTTATAATGGAAGGAGTGATATCTGGTTCGGGCTACATCGGTTACATAGGGAAAATTAAGGTCTTTATGTATGATTTTATTTGTGACAAAGTAAGGA